>NC_137105.1:56275466-56430466 GCF_949357685.1 Gobio gobio | reverse complement strand
GATGTGAAGTGGAGCGGTAATTTTCTGTTCTTATTCATAAATCGGTTGAAAATTATGCTGCGTTCCAGGCAGGTTTTTGAGCCCGTAAATTACAACTTCAAACCACGACTCACGACTTTGTAGTGTTCCAGGCAAAGTCACGCCAAACTGCCTGAGCGCAAGGAATTGTGTGGTAGTTTGATGTAAACAAAGCATGGCGGACCGTACGGGGTGTATGCTCATTTACAATCATTTATATCGCCAAAGGTGCTTACTCCTTGCTTATTTGAGGGAAACGGAGGAGAAAACAAGCGCAGACGGCAAGAAAATCTGTTATACCTTTTATTTTACGTTATTTGTATATTTGTTTCATAAACACTGCATCTGTAGGGGGCTGCCATTGTTGCTTCGCAGGCTATGTGACGTCAAAACTCTTAACTGGGAGTACATCGATCTTGTACGAGTTCACGGGTGGGACGTCACGGGTTTGGCTGTTGTTCCAGTGCACTTTCACAGGTAGAAGGTTGGAAAAACACGGGTTACAGGTTGCCTGGAACGCGGCATTACATGGACAGACGAACTAACATTTGTGGAACGATTTCCTGCGGTTTGTCTCATTTTATAAATTGCATCACTGACAAAATGGATTTTAACTGACAACAAGCAAATCTGCACAAAACCATGCAGCAGCAGCAAAAGTCGCATTAATGGTAAGTAGTGTTAAATTCACTTGTATTTATATTGATACACCGTTTACTATTTCATGAAACTATCAAAGTTAACAAAACCCAAGTGCCACCGGCACCTATACAGGCCTATTATGTGAAGTGTGGCGAAATGGTTCCGTGAAAGCACTTTATCTTTTTTGGATATTATGCAGCATTATGAAAGAAGTCTCTTATGTTCATCAAGCCTGCATTTATTTGATAAAAAATAGCAATATTGTGAAATATTATTAAAATAATGGTTTTCTATTTTAAAATAATTTAAAATATAATTTATTCCTGTGATCACAGCTGGATTTTCAGCATCATTACTCCACTCTTCAGTGTCACATGATCATTCAGAAATCATTCTAATATGAGGATTTAATGTCAACGATGGAAACTGTGATACTCTTTTCAACATTCTTTGATTAATAAAAAGTTAAAAAGAACAATGTAATATTTCACAATATTAGGCTACTGTTTTTTCTGTATTTTTGATTAAATAAATGCAGGCTTGATGAGCATATGGATATATATATATATATATATATATATATATATATATATATATATATATATATATATATATATATATATATATATATATATATATATATATACACATATTGCCCCTTTTTTACATTTGAGCCCCTGCCCCTGAAGAACTCTCTGCACGACCCTGGTGTGTGGCCTGGTAAACCCTACGATATGGGGACAAAATGTCCCCACAAAGATGGCAATATCCGAAATCCTCGTCCTTGTGGGGAAACTTTTTGGTCCCCATGAGGAAAACATCTTATAAATCAGACTAAGTGATGTTTTTTGAAAATGTAAAAATGCAGAATGTTTCCTGTGATGGGTAGGTTTAGGGTCAGGGGCAGTGTAGGGGGATAGCATATACAGTATGTACGGTATAAAAACCATTACGTCTATGGAAAGTCCCCATAAAACATGAAAACACAACTGGGTGTGTGAGTGTGTGTGTGTGTGTGTGTGTGTGTGTGTGTGTGTGTGTGTGTGTGTGTGTGTGTGTGTGTGTGTGTGTGTGTGTGTGTGTGTGTGTGTGTGCGTGTGTGTGTGTGTGTGTGAGAGAGAGATCACATGCGTCTGAACACAAGAAGAGAGAAACATCTACAACAGTCACTCTCAGGCTTTTTTTAGTGATGTACCCATATATCACTAAAATCTAATTTGTTATTATATATTAATTAAAAAACAGGGACAAAAAATGTTTTAATGTTTTTGTTGTTGTTGTGGAGTCCCTATATTATTATTAAAATTAATAATTATTATGATTTAGTTAGATTTTTAGGATTTTTCGTCTGGATTTAATACAATTAAAACAAAAACATACAAACAAACAATGAAAACAAGCTAACCATCAGAGGTTCAAAACAATATTGTAACATGACTTAACAAAAACACATTAATACGATAAATAAAACTATTCAACAAATATTGTAACATTTTATAATTGTATTTAAGTTTATACTATATAAATTACTTTTTTTTTTAAGTTTTGTTACGTTTATGCTTGAAATTAATTCTTACTATCCTTAATTGGTCTTGTTATTTAGCATTTTAGACTTATTTTAAGCAGAAAGTGCGTGTGTTCTGCACAGATATTGGTTGCAAGTGATATTGTTTGGGTTTTTATATTTAAGTTATAGTTCAGATGTGTGGTAATCACTGCGTTGTGACTGCAGAACTTTTGGGGACAAAACAATCCCGCACCTGTTGAGGCTCTGTTATAAAGCACAAACAATATTACTTTAAATTAAAAACGAATAGTTAGTGTGTTACTATCTCGAAAGCGTTAACGAGGTTTCTTTTGATATTTGACGATAATGGCGCTCTGTCCAGACTGATCTCATGAAATGGCGTATGTATGACACGCCAATTCGCTATGCCATTTTGGCGTGCTATCAAGACGCATAATCGCTTTTTTGCGTGTTTATCAACGCCGTTTCATTCTATCCCCCTACACTGCCCCTACCCCTAAACCTACCCCCCCCCCCACACACACACACACTGCCCCTGCCCCTTCCCCTAAACCTACCCATCACAAGAAACATTCTGCATTTTTACATTTTCAAAAAAACATAATTAAGTATGTTTATAAATCCATTTACATTCACACGAAATGACACAGCATTGACATACACTTTTTTTCCAATATATCTGCGGGTTGTTTGGAACGAGCTGTAAAACGGGGACATTTCCGGGGAAAACTCCAGTCGGGACAGAACATTGGGGGGACTGTCTCGGGAAACGGGGACGTCTGGTCACCCTATCGTTGATCCAAGTGATTGACAGGTGATGCCAGGTGGCATATGACAGGTCGGGTAAAACGATCCTGGTATGGGGGAGACTCTGGGTTTTTAGGCGAATTAAATTGAATAGCCTACTGAATATAAAATTCATTTTATGAACTTATATTTTCCTGAACTATTTCTTAAATAATTATTTTTAAAGGATTTTTGCATGGATGCTACTTTTTAAATATATGTAGGCTATATTAAAATCTCACGTACCCCCATTTGAGAACCACTGACCTAGAACAACAGTCACTAGACGAGTGTGTGTGTGTGTGTGTGTGTGTGTGTGTGTGTGTGTGTGTGTGTGTGTCTGTGTGAGTGTGAGTGTGAGTGTGTGTGTGTGTGTGTGTGTGTGTGTGTGTGTGTGTGTGTGTGTGTGTGTGTGTGTGTGTGTGAGAGTAACTGTGTGTGTGTGTGAGTCTGTGTGTGAGTGAGTGTGAGACAGGTGCAGGGCCCAAGTGGACTGAAGCTTCACACACTTGCCTTACTATGTTGTATTATTGCATTCTGTTCTGCAATACACTGAGAGAACTGTGCATGTATCTGTATGTGATAAGCGCTGTAACAAAACCTCCTACATCAGCAGCCAATACGTTGTGGAACTTCCTTACGTTGTTCAAAGACTGAAAAAACACATCACAGAGCAAAGAGGACACTGACCACACGCCGACAACTCAGAGCAGGTCACTCTCAATATGACAAAACAAAGCCTCAAATTCTGTCAGTTCCCTTTCGTTCAGTCACTACGACGTACGTTAGTGACTAACGAATGGGGGTTTCGCTTAGAAGCCAATCATCTTCTAGTATTCAACAGCGCCCAATGGCAGTGCCAATGCCATGGGCATGCGGAATTTGCATGCGTAACTCCGCCCCACCTCGTGGGTATATAAGGAAGTACGCTGGCAACATCGCATTATGTTTCTGCTTTGGAGCCAAGAGGATCTCTTCACTCCTACAAGCCTGATCTGAGTCTTCGACAGCTTTCGAGACGAGCAGCTTTCCAGAGGCGTTGGTGTTACGGCGCGTTCCAGTGATCATCATACTGCCTGCCTGCTGATCTGCGCAGTGGTCCGCTAGACAGCTGGTGTGTGGTCCCTGGGCGCTTCGGCGTTCTCTGCGAGGCTTTCCTCTCATAAAAGAGCTTACACGTGACGCGTCCTTTTCAGGATGTCTCGTCCGTGTACTTCTGGGTGTGGTCGGTTGCTTTCCTCCTCTGATGGGCACGAACACTGTCTGGTATGTTTGGGCTTTCAGCATGCCCAGACAGCGTTCGTGGATGCATCATGTTCTCACTGCGGGAACATGACCATCGCAGTGTTGCGGTCAAGACACCATGACCTTTGTAATGAAGTGAGAGTCCCCTCTACCACACCCCGATCTACTGAGTCCCAGAGGCCCAGTACTTCGGCTGGTGGTCAGGGTGACTTGACGGTTACGGTGTGGAACAAAGCCCCGACGCTCATGCCTCGGGCCACACCCCCGTCTTGCACACTGCAACCCGCGAGTGTTCAGACGCAGATCGCGGGGCCGGCTCCGGCCCCCCCGCGCATCTCGTTTGGCGCTCCGGAGGAGGATGCGATGTCGATCACCGCATCACAAGGTGGGCTCGAGTCCTCTGGAGATTCATCGGCTGCCCGAGCATTGCCCGAGTCAGATCCAGAGCTGACAGCCATGTTGTCTCGGGCAGCCGCGAGTTTAGGGATCGAGTGGAACCCTCCGCCCTGTCCCGAACGCTCAAGGCTCGACGATTGGTTTTTGGGGGCCCGCGCTGACACCCGTCAGTCCCCGCCCCCAATACCTTTCTTTCCCGAGCTACATGAGGAACTCACGCGGTCCTGGAAGTCCCCGTTGTCTTCCCGCGACCGTTCGGTGACTTCCTCCGCCTTCTCCGTCCTCGATGGGGCGGCAGCTAAAGGGTACACTGGGGTCCCTCCAGTTGAACGTTCTGTTGCGATGCAACTGTGTCCTCAGAGCGCTTCAACCTGGCGTGGTGATCCTAAGCCCCCCTCCAAAGCCTGTCGATTCACATCTACCTTGGTGTCGAAATCGCACAGAGCCGCGGGGCAGGCTGCCGCTTCGCTGCATGCCATGGCGATCCTACAGGTCTACCAGGCCAGGATCCTCAAGGACATGCACGAGGGTGGAGTTGATCCGGGGCTCTTAAATGAGCTGCGTGCCGCCACCGACCTCGCTCTCCGGGCGACGAAGGTGACCGCACGCTCCCTGGGTCAAGTGATGTCCACAAATGTGGTCCAGGAGCGTCACTTATGGCTGAACCTGGCTGATATGCGGGACACCGAGCGGACCCGGTTCCTCGATGCCCCCATATCCCAGGCCGGCCTCTTCGGCGGGGCGGTTGAGGACTTCGCCCAACAGTTCTCAATCGCCCAGAAGCAGACTGAGGCAATAAAACATGTACTGCCCCGGCGGCCAGCTGCTGCCTCCACCCAGCCGCCGGCACAGTCGCCTCAGTCTGCTCCACGCCGAGGACGCCCTGCTAAGGCTCCCGCCCCTCCCACCCGGTCCAAGCAGCAGCCTTCACCCGGGCCGGGTCACGGAGGAAGCCGTAGGAAGGCGTCCAAGTCCCCTCAGGCCGCCCCGCGCCCCGCTAAACGCCAGGCCAAGCGGCGCTCCTGAGACGGACGGCTCAGGGATGGGAAATTCTTTCGAGGAGATGGTAGCAAGACCACTCCTTCCCCCGGTGGAGGGCCGGGGGAGAATCCTTTGTTCAGCTGCTGGCCCCCGGGTCAGCAGCACCCTATGTTGGTCAAAGAAAGAATTAACACTCCCATCCCTGAGCCCACAGAGTCCGGTGATGACGGTGCGCGCCACCCACGGGTCCCGCCACTCGCATCCCACTCTGTCGCCAGCCTCCTGGCAGAGCAGACCCCAGTGGAACGTGCGTCCTTCCCTGGTCTCCTCTGTCAGGACGCAGCAGTCAACCGTGCCCCCGCACCGGGACGCCCCTCAGCCTCCCATGTCCGGGCCGGTGACGCTGCATCGCTGCACACCCACACCGGGTACGTCTGTACTCCGTATGACCCCGCTGGTGCAGTCTCTGGATGTCTGGCTTCAGCTTCCAGGGCTGTCCCGCTGGGTCCAGCGGACCATCAGGCGCGGCTACGCGATTCAGTTCGCGCAGGTTCCTCCCTGCTTCCGGGGAGTCCGTTCCACTATGATCGGGGCCAACGCCCCCGTCATGCGAGCGGAGATTGCCACCCTACTGGCGAAGGGTGCGATCGAACCTGTCCCTCCAGCCAAGATGAATTACGGGTTTTACAGCCCGTACTTCATTGTACCCAAAAAGACCGGTGGGTTACGACCGATCTTGGACCTGCGCGTCTTGAACCGTTACCTTCACCGGTTTCTGTTCAAGATGTTGACAGCGAAACGCCTTTTCGAATGCGTTCGTCCAGACGATTGGTTTGCAGCGATCGACCTGAAGGACGCCTACTTCCATGTCTCCATTCTTCCTCGACACAGACCGTTCCTACGGTTTGCTTTCGAGGGGCGGGCATATCAGTACGCAGTTCTACCATTCGGGCTATCTCTGTCCCCTCGCGTCTTTACGAAGATTGCCGAGGCAGCCCTTGCGCCCCTTCGGCAGCACGGGGTTCGCATCCTGAACTACCTCGACGACTGGCTCATACTGGGTCACTCTCGAGAGCAGGTTTGCGGACACAGAGATTTGGTGCTCCATCACCTAGCCCGTCTGGGCCTTCGGGTCAACTGGGAGAAGAGCAAACTTTGCACCGCGCAGAGGATCTCTTTTCTCGGTATGGATATCGACTCGGTCGCCATGTGCGCGCAGCTTTCGAGCGAGCGCGCGCAGTCTCTTTTGACTTCCCTTCGTCAAATCGAGGGCAAGAGTGCGGTTCCACTGAAACATTTTCAGAGGCTCCTGGGGCATATGGCATCTGCAGCCGCGGTAACGCCGCTCGGATTGCTTCATATGAGACCGCTTCAGCACTGGCTACGCGATCGAGTCCCGAGATGGGCATGGCGGTCTGGCACGCTCCGGGTACAAGTGACTCGGGCCTGCTTACAGACACTCACCCCGTGGTCGAACCTCAGTTTTCTACGGACCGGAGTGTCCTTAGAACGAGTTTCCAGGCATGTTGTTGTGACAACAGATGCATCATCCACGGGCTGGGGTGCCATGTGCAATGGACAAGCAGCCGCGGGCTCCTGGACAGGACCCCAGCGCCGCCTGCATGTCAATTGCCTCGAGTTACTGGAAGTACGGTTCGCCCTGCACCGCTTCCGAGCGTTGCTGAGGGGTCAACATGTACTAGTCAGGTCAGACAACACGGCCGTAGTAGCGTACATCAACCACCAGGGCGGTCTACGCTCCCACCGTATGTCTCAACTCGCCCGCCATCTCGTTTTGTGGAGTCAGAAGCGCCTGAGGTCCCTTCGTGCTGTCCACATCCCGGGAGACCTGAACCGTGCAGCCGACGAGCTCTCACGGATTCAGCCTCTCCCCGGAGAGTAGAGACTCCACCTTCAGACGGTCCAGCTGATATGGGAACGGTTCGGCGACGCACAGGTAGATCTGTTTGCCTCCCAAGACTCTTCCCATTTCTCCCTGTATTATTCCCTGACCAAGGGCACCCTTGGCACGGATGCACTGGCGCACAGCTGGCCGTCAGGGCTACGCAAGTATGCGTTTCCCCCAGTGAGCCTTCTTGCACGGGTACTGTGCAAGATCAGGGAGGACAAGGAGCAGGTCATTTTAGTCGCCCCGTATTGGCACGGCCAGACCTGGTTCTCAGAACTGCTACTCCATGCGACAGCCCCTCCCTGGCCTATTCCTCTGAGACCGGACCTCCTCACTCAGAGACAGGGCACCCTCTGGCACCCGCGTCCAGCGCTCTGGAAGCTCCACGTGTGGCTTCTGGACGGGACGCGGCAGGTTTGAGTAGCCTTCCACCTGCGGTGGTCACTACCATCACTTCCGCTAGAGCTGAGTCTACACGACGTCTCTATGCGTTGAAGTGTAACCTCTTCGTCACATGGTGTTCTTCCCGCCAAGAAGACCCCTGGAAATGCCCGATCAGGTCCGTGCTATCGTTTCTTCAGGAGGGGGTGGAGAGAAGGCTGTCTCCTTCCACCCTTAAAGTGTACGTGGCCGCAATGTCTGCCTACCACGATCTCCTGGGAGACAAAAAGGTAAGTCAGCACGACCTGATCATCAGGTTCCTGAGGGGAGCGAGGAGACTGAATCCTCCTCGCTCTCCTCTCGTTCCCTCTTGGGACCTCTCAGTAGTCTTAAGTGCTCTGCAAAGGCCTCCCTTTGAGCCTTTGCGGTCGGCTGAGATTAAGTTCTTGTCTATGAAGACGGCTCTGCTGACCGCATTGGCCTCGCTCAAGAGGGTCGGGGACCTGCAAGCATTTTCGGTTGACGAAGCGTGCCTGGAATTCGGGCCGGCTAACTCTCACGTGATCCTGAGACCCCGGCCCGGATATGTGCCCAAGGTTCCCACCACTCCGTTCCGAGATCAGGTGGTGAACCTGCAAGCGCTGCCTTTGGAGGAGGCAGACCCAGCCTTGGCATTGCTCTGTCCAGTACGCGCTCTCCGCGCTTACGTAGACATGACGCAGTGTTTCAGGACCTCAGACCAGCTCTTTGTCTGTTATGGTGGAGAGCGGAAGGGAAGTGCTCTCTCAAAGCAGAGGTTGTCTCACTGGATAGTGGACACCATTGTTTTGGCTTACCAGCAGCAGGGTAGACCATGTCCCCTTGGTGTGAGGGCACACTCCACCCGGAGTGTGGCCTCCTCTTGGGCTCTAGCGCATGGCGCCTCGCTAACAGACATCTGCAGAGCTGCAGGCTGGGCGACACCCAACACATTCGCCAGATTCTACAATCTCCGAGTGGAGCCAGTGTCCGACTTTGTACTCGCCCCTACGGGTGGCCAGTAATGGGCCAGGCTCAGGTGTCTTCGCTTGCTCGCCATTCCACTCCACGGACTGGATACGTGCGATTATTTTCCTCAGGTGAGTTCCCCGAGAGCCCTGAGCTCCTCCAGCACTGCTTACGCCGACATCAGTTCAGTCTGCCCTTTCGAGCCCAGACCCTCATGTCCGGCCAGGTGCTCCGTGTGCATGGTTCCCCTCCGGCGACCCCCACACGAGTATTCCCACCGTAAGCCTCCTCAGCGAGCAGGTGTCTTTCCCTTGGCAAGTCCCTGCCACCCCTAGGGTTAAAAATCCACCTTCGGCTGGTACCCTAGAGTTCTTCCATATGCAACCCTCAGCGGGTCATATGTGTACTCTTAAGCCCTCCCTACGGTAGGCATCTTGGCATTCCCTCACTGGGATATGCTTCCCAGTGTACCTTGGTATTCCTGTGATAAGTGGGAGTCCTTCGTCCGTACTAGTCTTACGACAGGGTACTCACACTTATGCAGGGCACTGGATGACAGTTGAGTGGCGTTGCTGTATTGGAACCCCCATTCGTTAGTCACTAACGTACGTCGTAGTGACTGAACGAAAGGGAACGTCTCGGTTACGTATGTAACCCTCGTTCCCTGAGGAGGGAACGGAGACGTCAGCTGTGCTGCCTGGAACGCGGAGTTCAGTCTTGGCTCCTGCAGCAGTAACATAATGCGATGTTGCCAGCGTACTTCCTTATATACCCACGAGGTGGGGCGGAGTTACGCATGCAAATTCCGCATGCCCATGGCATTGGCACTGCCATTGGGCGCTGTTGAATACTAGAAGATGATTGGCTTCTAAGCGAAACCCCCATTCGTTAGTCACTAACGTACGTCTCCGTTCCCTCCTCAGGGAACGAGGGTTACATACGTAACCGAGACGTTTTATTCTGAAATTCACTCAATAAATGTGTTTTCCTCTGTTTAATGTGGCGTGACAGATCGCTGTAGCGCCTCAGTTCAAGCGGCATCTCTTCCTCTTCACTACGAGTTACAGCAGCAAATAAACATGAATGAACATCAGAAGATACAGAACAACTGACTGACATCAATCCTGTGTCATGTGATCATCCATCAGTGTTTCAACCGCAGAAAGACATCAATTATCAATCTTACAAACCTTAAGAAACATTAATCTGCTTGATCAGGACAAATAATATCTCTTATGTTTGTACAATTTGTATTACTGAAGTAGTAATACAAGAAAATCAAGCTGAAATGGGTAGCTAAAATCTTACGTCTCATTGACTTCGATATTTGTGAGCAAAACAATACGGATTCAATTCAATGCAATTATTGGGTTTTAATAAAACAACTACAGAATACAAAGCTACGAGTCACACGGGGTAAATATGCATATATATGTAGGAGAAAACAAACGATATGGTACAAACAAGGAAAAATCAAACTTATCGAATAATATAAAAGGAAAAAGAATGATGGAAAGAGAGAATTAACGAGGGAGAGAGAGAGAGAGAGAGAGAGAAAGACAGAGAGAGAGAGGCAGCTTCACAGCAATTTCACCAGAGCCCTCAAGAAATTCACAGTCCCGTGAATCAGGAATAATTCAGACAACCTTTTACAAGCAGTTTGATTGTGAAATAGAATACTTGCATTACTATGGCTTTTCGTGTAAGTGTCTGAGTTCGAATCGTCGGGGAAGTTCGCTAAGGATTTGCGGGTCCCAGGAGAATTTCTTTGAAGTTTAGGAAAGTCGCTCAAGAAGTCTGCCGGTTTCTCTCTCCGTGGCAGGGATGCCAAAGGGGTCCTTCTCTCAGTGGCAGAATGCAAAGAGTTAACGGTCGGTTCCGTTCTTATAAATGGGATGGCCGACGCCCAGAGAGTTGGAGGGATCCAATCACGTCCGGGGAGACAGAAGGCGCGAGTGTTCCATTGTTTTTGGATACCCCTCCTCTTGGTTAATCAATTGGGTCATCATTTTAAGCCTCTATTCTTAGAAAGTTGGTACTTCTGTAATAATGCATCTTGTAATTTGTTAACGAGATTCGGTACAGTCGGGTCTCTGCGATAACAGAGATACCACACACTGTCATTCTGCGATTTGAGGATACAGAGTTACAGGATTTCCACAGTTACTGGCGTACAGAGTTTGATTTACATACAGTAAACATCCTAGTTATTCTAATACATCGTATAAAGACATTAAATCAATCAAATATATATATTTAAAAGTTATTGAGGCCGCTTTGGTCCACATGGTTCAAATAACGCTGAATGGGTGTGTGTTGGACAGTTCAGTGTGCTCCGCTATGTGTGTGTGTGTCCATTCGAACAAAGGGTGTGTGTGTGGACGTGAAGTCACGTGAATGTCTGGGGGCTACAAAATTCAACGCTCCATTCTCTTGCGAAGACATTGTGGCTCCTTGGGTTGTTAATTATCTTAGATAGCCATATCAACACACAAAGCCCTTTGTTTATGTATGATCTGATTAGGAAAGTCACGAGAGCTGTGATGAGTTCAAGCTTTAATCCATCCGGCCAGATGGCTGTTTGAATCAGAGCATTATTGCTACAACTGAAATAAAAAAAAATAAAAAAAAACATTTATTTGAAGCTTTGGCTTAAACCCTAGGAGTCTGAGCTGTTTTGGGGCCCTTTAGAAGTTTTGACATGCTCTGACATTTGTGTATTTTTCAGTTGCTTATAAACATATTAATGGCAAAAGTGTAATTACACTGTATTCAGCACAAACTGGGCTACCATAATATGTGAGCAACATGTATGTACATGCTTGTATTTTTGAGAGAATATTGTTTATGCACGGATTTTGAAAAAAACTATACAAATTTTTTTTAAATTAAGGTTTCAAAACACACAATAGATATGTGTTCACAAGCCCTTTGATTATTGGTTGTTTTTGGTTTAGAGTTTTTGCTTTACACTGATGTGAGAATTATTGAGCCTAATCATTCACATAAAACAATATATTCATTTACATTGTGTAAAACACTTTTTCTTTCCTCAGGCCTTATGCGAGTAGGCGTGAACGAACCATGAATAATAATGTGATCACTCCTGAGAAACAAAGACCTGCATAATATTGAGCTGCACAATAAATGAGCTTTAGGTAGGCCTACTAGATTTTAGGTTTACTAGATAAGTACAGTAACAGTAAAAAAAAAAGGGAAAATCTAAATGTTTTTTACTTAAAGTTTTTACTTAAAGCAAGCTAAATTATCTGCCAAAAAAGAAACAAGATTTCAATCAGAAATTTTTTTGAAAGAAGAGCTAAAAAAAACAGTAATATTGTGACAATTGGTAATGATGAATGTTATAAGTAAAATATTTGGGATTATGCAATGCAATTATGATTTCAAATAGTATCTGGTGACTTTAGGTTGATTGGGACACTTTTTCCCAGTCATTTCAATAACAAATATTTTCTGAATCATTTGTAAACGATCAAATACACAAAATATTCAAATATAATTTCAAGCTTCAGTCAAGCTTAAGAAACACGTGAAATGTATAAGCCAGCGCTAAGGCTATTGTCTGCTATATTGGTATCAAATATACTAATATATGTATTATACCAGTCTGTTATATTATATCAAATATATTAAAAACATTGATTACAATTAAGATACAATTTATACAAAACGAAATTCAGTTTAAAGAGAGCAATTCACTTTCTAAAAAACAAACAAAAAAACAACAACATAGGGTATAATATTTAAACATCAATATGAAGCAAAATTCGTTATAAAAACATTGATTAAAATTAAGATACAATTAATACAAAATTAAACTCACAGTAAAAAAGGCAATTAATACTCAAATATCATTTCCATCTTAAGTTAATTTATGAGACGCGTGCAATGCAGCGCTAAGGCTATTGTCTGTTATATTGACTTCTTATCAAATAAGAAGCAACTATATTAAAAACATTGATTAAAATTAAGATACAATTTATACAAAACGAAAACAGGCCAAATAAATCTTGTCTAAACAGTCTTGCGTCATGTTGCATCAGGATTCATATTTAAACAGTCTTTTTGCATTTAATATTCACAGATGCTAACTGAGCCTTTTAAACTTAGCCTACCTTACAATCAGCTCTGAATCAGCTTTCCGTGAGGAGAATTATTCCAGGATTATTACTCAAAGCGATGTATCTGAACCATAGCTTCACTAGTTGTGTTTGCATGAGCTGATGTGTGTGTGGGCGTCGACGCATGGATCGCCTGTATTTGAATCTGAATGAGCTCGCGGTCCGTGGTCGTGGCCGCATTAGCGGGTAATGAGGCAGTAATGAGTTGACTGACATATCCCACTTATTTGAGTCTCTTTGGCAATGATAAGAAAAAAAGCAAACCAATCACGCCGGCGCGACGGCCGACTCGAGAGGGTTAACCTGATATGGCCTACTAACTAAAACAGAAATACAAAGTTATAAAAACTATATAGATGTTTTTAAAAAACAAACAAAAAAGTGATTTGAACTCGTGTATTTTTATTTTCAAAAACAAAAAGATTTCAAAATGTCAGTTCAAGTGAAAGTCGGTTATTTAAGGCTTAAATGCTTAATTTATTAAAATGTAACTAAACTCGACTAAATCTATAGTAGATTTAGTCGACTAAAATCTTATGATATTTAGTCGACTAAAACTAGACTAAAACTAAAAACAATTCAGGTGACTAAAATATGACTAAAACTAAATAAAAATTTGCTGTCAAAATTAACACTGTTATTGAGCACCCCATACAGCCAAAATGGAATGATCCTCGTTTCATAACACCTTTGTGAAGATTCAACTGTGAGATTGGTAGTGGAATCAGGCTCTTCCTATCAAAACATCGAATCTTCGACTATTCGGAGTCACCCCTACATTGCAATATGTTGATTAATCTCATATTTGATGTGTTCGGATGGGTTTACTCAGTTTCCCAGTGTTCATTCTTCAGCTTCAGCTCAAACGCAATGCCACACATTATGATTGGGTTATTAGAAACAATCTCATTCCTCTTAGATGTAGATTGATGATGCATTATTGATAACTAGCAGTGAAAATAAAACTGCCCATCACTAGTAGCTCTGTCAGAACTTTATATTAATGAATGAATCCTAATGACTTCTTCAAAAGAGAAGATGCTCTCTTCATGATCCACACATAAGAACTCACAGGAGTTCATGAACCTTCCCTGAGAGGCAAGTGATGTTTATACACCACGGTCTGATGTGGGACATATTCATAAATCACCATCACCAGTTAAAGGAAATATTCTGTGTGAGCCTTTACTCCAAGAAGAGGTTTGAATACTCCATTGAGCCTTGGTTTATTCAGAATAATTGTGATATTTTCTTGTGGCTTATATGAGTCGAGTTCAGTCTGAAGTAGCCAAACTAAATTTATCTCATGCTCATCTTCTAATAACAGTGAAGTAATAACTTGAGGCAGTGTGTTCACTTTACAGGTGGAGCATTCGCCCTCTCTGCTGCTCTCTGAGGGAATGAGCTGAGACCATCAGCTGAACACACATCTCTCTCACAAGCACTTAAAGGGTGAGTTCACACACACATTACAGCTCTGTCATCATTCACTCGCCCTCATGTCGTTTCAAACCCGTAAGACCTTTGTTCATCTTCAGAACACAAATGAAGATCTTCTTGATAAAATCTGAGAGCTCTCTGTCCCTCCATTGACAGCGACACAACTTGTTTAGGTTGCAGATTCAGTTGCACAAGCGGCAGAATATCTCAAATGGAGATCGCTGAACTCCAGCATACTTGTTTTTTTGGTGTTTTCAGATCATCCCCAGTGTAGAGAGAGCACATGCACATGGTCGTCAGATTGCAAATATGAAGTAAAACACTGGTCAGAAAATGTGTCCTCTTCAGAGAAAAGCTCTGGTTGGGGGATTTACAATCTTGACATATGGCAACCGCAAGCATGAAATCTCGTAGAAGCTTCTTAAAAACACTGTAATATTTGTCTCCTCTATTTATTCAACAAAAACAGTTTTTATTTTGTAACTACATTTTAGTCTCATATTTTTTCGTCAGTGATATTTCATGATGATATAGTCACAGTTGTCGTTTAATGATGTTGGTGTCGTCTCGTCTTAGTCATGAAAAAGAGGTTGTCAGCAAAAAAATATTGTCATAGATTTCATGAACGAAACTAACACTAGTTTAATCTTAGTCTTCTGAAGAGGCATGTTGCTTTATATGATGAACATAGAGTGATTTAAATATGGTAAACAGAAGCTCAAATATGCTCACATGACACAGCAGAACAAACCTCATTGGTTCTTGCTCATCATGCAGGCACATTTGAGTTTCTGTTTACCATATTCTTGGTTGGACCTGGACTGTCAATGAAGGCACAGAAATTGTAAAAAAAAATATATTAATAAAAAATATATTAATTTATGTTTTAAAGATGAACAAAAGTCTTATGGGTTTGCAATGACATGAGGTTGAGGTCAACTTATGACATTCGCATGGTTTTTACATTCAAAAACATCATAATAAATAAGAAATAGGCTATTTTGTACCCTGGTTTTGAGGCTCTCTAAAGAAATATAACCGCAAATCATACACATACACACACACACACACACACACACGTGCGCGCGCTTCAAATATCTAGTCTAGAAAGGGAACAGCGCTCAACAAGAAAGGAATGTTATTTCACTATTTAAGATAGCCCGTCTGCAGGCCAGTGATACGTTTTGGTACCCCGTCACTGGCCCATACATGTCCGAGTCTGATCCCGAATCGCAATGAATCAACAACACCACAAATAAAGGATCCTCCAGTCTGTGACAGCGTGCTAAGGTATGTTCAGTTAGACAAGTACACATAATCAATACGATCTGTAACAATGCATTACTGTCACATATAAAAAACCTGTTTTACTCACATAAGTGTATTGCTTCATTCCTGTCGGATCCAATTTAGAAGGCACAGCATTCAATATACATATCAATATGTCTGCAAATCCAGTCTCGACCTGTATCTTGTTTAACTGTTACAAACAATTCTGCGGTGAAAGGAAGTGAAAAACCCACAATGTCTTACGCACGTGAGCTGGAACCGGCATGTTTATTGCTCGGTAGAGCGATCAGTTTAGCTCCACGTGTCAGTGGGCGGGCTTGAGGCGGCGTTTCAGCATATGATGACTTCAAGGGTCGACATATTCTGAGATTGATCGTTTTCTGGGCCTGATGTCAATAAAAGCTTTTCTTTGACTAACAAGGAAGTTTTCAGCTCTGAAACATACAGGATTTTCTTATATCACAATTAACTTTTTTATATCAAAGGGAAAGCTGATTTCTCAATTCATCAACCCTTTAAAACGCAAGGTGCCTGGGGCACATAAAGAGCGTAAAATGCTCACTGCCAATAGAAAACTATTAAAAAAGGTGCAATTACATGATTCTTTACTGTGTGGAAGTATAACCTTAACTTTCTTGTAATAGTCTTCTCATTCTTGCATGTTGTACTGATGTTACTGTAACCTTTAACCCCTTTGCATTCAGAGATCGCCGACGGCCCGCGTTTGATAGTGTTTACATTGATCGCTAGTTTACAATATAATTTTGTCAAGTAATAAGGTCAACCAGTGCATTGTTTGAAAGATAAGAGACTGCAGATTTGTCTCTGTATAAGCATTATACAATCAAGATAACTTTGCAACGTTTTTTTGTCATTCTGTATGAATCTAAACAATGTGATATGACAACAAAGAGAGGGGGGGTCCCTTACCTTTTTGTGCTTTGGAAATGTAATGTTTGGCAGAATAATGGTGACTTCAACCTTTTTTCCATGGGAAGAGTCCAGTGTACGATGTCCATAGTAAATATTTGTCCAAAAACAAGCAAACTGGTAAAAAAAGCTATAAAACTTCTGTTGTTTACTTCCTGAAGTTTACTAATCACGAGGACGCTGTCCTGTTTATTTGATGAACTGTACGCATGAAGCGCATTATTCAATGAAATATAACGTATCAATGTATTTAGTAGAGTGTCTGGAACTGAATGAGAACCGCCCAGAAGATATCTGATGAAAACTAGCCACGCAATTTTAGAAAAGATTGAAAGATGACAGTCACTTTTGGTGACGCATGATTATCCACATGCAAATGTGTTTGGTAAAAAATAAAAAAAAAACAGCAATGGGAAAGTCTTGTGTTGTCATCTAACATGTAGTCTATGCAATGACGAATACGCCGATGTGTTGATTAGCATAAATCTCGCGAGTATCACATTGTATTTTTGTTTGCGTAACCATTTGCATCCTGGAAAATTACTCACGCACGCCCCTCGTGACGCACAGAGGTTCCCTTGCTACACTTGCTCACTAGCGCTCGTTCTGTTAGCATTCGCCTGCAATGGATCCACGTCGAGGACAGAAGTTATTTTCTCCTGCTGCTGCATTGGAAGAACTTTTGCGAAGCAGTGATGAAGAAAATGTGGAATATTCAGATGAGAGAGTGCTGTATCCAGCGTCGACTTTGAAGAAAAGGATATGTTTTTGGAAGGTCTTGATCCTGTTTTAGATCGGTAAGTGTCTACATTTAGTAAGTTTTTGTTGCTTTGTTTTGTAGTTTTGTGTTTCTACACTATTACGGCTTATTAGTACATTCAAGTACCGCAAAATTCCTTTTTTATTCAAGTGCTGAGTTAGAAGCTAGTGATATAAGTTGTAACAATGTATCGTGGATAGTGAAAATCTGTATTGTGTATATTTCACCCAAAATAAAAATGACAGTGTGAGGAAAAAGTTAAATTTCACAGTGTTTTAGTGTCAGTACTACATTCAATTACTATAAAATGTTGAATATAATGTATAGTAATGCAATGGGGGAATATTTGTGGGACCTGATAATGACAAATGTCTTATGTTGCCACTAAAAAGTGACCAACAATATTTTAAATATATCTAGTCAGTGAGTGGGTGAGAGTGTAAGCATATTTGTCTAAAATAATTCAGTCTTTTCGGCTATTATCACCAGAATAGTTTTTATTCTGGTGTCACCATTGTCCTGTGCGTTTGGTTATCAGCACCAAGTCCAAGCCTATTCATATCCACCCCCAATGTAATACCAAATTTAGCATTTCGGTATATTTTTTGTCATCCTTTTACAATATGCCTTGGAGTATCGCAGTAATATTGTATTGTGAGTTCAGTATTGTGCTATTTATCGAAATGTGACATGGGAGTATTGGTAAACCTCTAGAAGAAACCCTGTACAACGTACTTGAGCATATAACTTTATGTATGTACAGTTGTGTATGTAGAAAGCAGGACAAAGTTCAGACCAAATGTGTCAGAGGAAAAAATGCAATAATATGTGCTATTTTCTGTGCAAGATAATCTGTTATGTTGGGTTTATTTCTAATCCTTTTTGTGTAATTCAACAGTGAGGAAACTTCAGATGATGACTGGGTACCATAGGCCTCTGGAAAACAGACAAAACGTCCCTGCCTGGCTGCAACATCTCTCGCTGCCTCCAGAAATTCCAGGGGAGGAGGAAAGAAAGGAAGACAGAGACAGCGCAGTACTTTGTGGTAAGCAAATAATGTGAAGCAAGTAATGTTTCTTGAGAGAAGAAACTGTTTTGGGGTATGATTATTGTCTGATTACAGTCTGAGTCATTAGCTGGTAGTGTAAATGTTTCAATAAGGGCAACAACAGAGTGTGTATGGAGGTAGATCACTGTATGTGAAAGATCCTTTGAATTTGAATAGAAAATTTGTAAGCTTGTGTAAATGTGCCATCAGGGCAACAATAGCGTGTGTATGGAGGTAGATCACTGTATGTGAATGATTCTTTGAATTTGAATAGAAAATCAGTAAGCTGATGTAAATGTGCCATCAGGGCAACGATAGAGTGTGTATGGGAGTAAATTGCTGTAGTTTTTTCTATGTGTAAGATAAACAGTTGTGTTGGGTGTATTTCTAATCCTTTTTGTGTAATTCAACAGTGATGAAACTTCAGATGATGACTGGGTACCAGAGGCCTCTGGACAACCGACAAAACGTCCCTGCCTGGCTGCAACATCTCTCGCTGCCTCCAGAAGTTCCAGGGGAGGAGGAAAGAAAGGAAGACCGAGACAGTCGCCTCCTGATGACTGTGAGAGTATATGTTCAGGTGGACGAGTGGGCCGTACACTGTATGTCTCTACATATAGCAGAGTGACAGTAAAGCTCTCCTGACTTGAACAGCACTGCCAAACACTGCAATACTTTGTAAATAGTACATTTTACATCTTTAAATATAACGGCACTGCCAAACTCAGTAATTGTAAATAGTCCTTGTTTGGGGGGGGGGGTGTTTTATCACTGTGTTGAATAACTAAGGAACAGTTGTTTGTTGCTGTATACAATATATACATAAATAAAACTTTTTATTTGCTAAATAATGTATGTCATTATTCTAAACCTTTAAATTAATGGAAGTGAACAAAGACTTTGTTAAACGCCTTATACGTTACCAAGTGTCACTTTGGTGTCCTTTTGGAGCTCTTTCAAAAAAAAAATATTTTACAAAAAAATATGCACATACATGCATTTTTATAAACATTTAGGGGTGAAAAATATACCAGAGAAAGTATATAAATTGTGCTTTGTCATGTTGTAATGAGAAAATAGATTGAAATGATCAAACAAACTGGTTATACCTCATGGTAAAAGGTGGTTACCTTTGGTCCCTTTGGAGTCTCCAAGTGGCCTTTTTGGAAAGGTGCCTAGACATACTCAGAACTAAATGCTTGTAAAAAAGTCATTTTGGCTTGTATCAACTTTTTTAAAGCGTACATTTAAAAGACATGTGGCTTTAGTTTACTTGTGTTTCCAGATCCATATATATTTCTGCCTTATGTATTTTTCTTGTTCATAAACCGTTATAATTTTTTTTTTCAATTGTCCATTGTGTTTGAGCTTATTTATCTCTCTACTAGTAATTTCTAGAGTAATTTTGAGTCTTTCATGGTAAACTGTCAAGAGTCAGCTTTCAAATGATACCTTTGATTTGTGTGTAGTCAGAAGGACTCATTAGCAGCAACAATTTTATTTTGGGTATGTCATTTTGCACTCCTTTGCCAAAGTGGGGGTGACTAGTAAGGGGTTAAACAACATTCAATTAATAACCAGAAAACCAGACATTTTAACATAATAGAAACATTTCAAATCAAAGTTCCCACAACGTTTTTGAAACTGGGCTCATTTTGTTAGCTGGGCTCCATAGTGGGGACATTTGCTAGTAAAACTAAAGATCATTGTGGGGACCAGCCAGCGGTCCAAATTGGAAAAAATAATACATTATGCTTATTTAAAATTGTAAAAATGGAGAAAGTTTTCTGTTAAGGGTAGGTTTAGGGGTATGGGCTTTGGGGACAGAAAATATGTTACATCAGTATAAAAACAATAGAAGTATATGGCAAGTCCCCACGAAGATACAAAAATCCAACGTGTGTGTGTGTGTGTTTGTTTGAGCGCATTTGTGAGTGTGTGTGTGTGTTTGTAGACATACACTTTTGTGGTCCTGCTGTGATCCTGATCTCCCCTCCATGATCAACACTATAAACACACAAACACCCATTGATGTAGATATGCATCATGCACACACATGTTCAGTATGTCAGTATTAGTGTTTGACACACTTGAGTCTCTGCAGTGAGCAGTTCGGATCCTCCAGTTTGCCAGAGAGCAGCTTGACTCCTGAATCTCCTGGGTGATTGTAGCTCAGGTCCAGTTCTCTCAGGTGTGAGGGGTTTGAACTCAGAGCTGAAGACACAAAACCACAGCCTTCCTCTGTCACCATACAGCCAGACAATCTACAGACGGATCAAAACAGCCTCGTCAACTATCTAGTTCTCTTTATATGTCTCACCAAAAACATTTTCATATTTTTCTAATTATCAAATTAAAACACACTGGAACACACTTTTAAACATCAACAATAATGCTACTCAATCAAATATATCAGCAGCATTTCAATAAACACACTTAAAAAAATTATACATGCAGTCCTCCAGCGATTCACATTTACATTTCTGTGAATTATGAAGTTTCTCTCTTTAACGGTGATATTTCATTGGTTGAGGTTTTAAACGTGCTTTGATTCATCTACTGTGCATGTGCGAATGTGTGAGTGTGTGCGTGAATGCGTGTGAGTGTGTGTTAGAGGCATGGCCGGACTCACCATTGGTCTGACTGTGAGCTTCGAGGACATAATCAAATGTATCATTGCTTCACACATGAAGGACACACATAGACACGCGTCTGCTCATATTTATTTGTGAACACATGGCTACAGTAAACAGCTCCATTGAGGCTGTTAGCCCAAAAGAGCTCACATTTAAAAAGATATTGATTTTGAATTCTCATATTTTCAAGCCTCATTTCTTTACAGAGAATGATCGTTTCTATTAATTTTCCACCAAGTTCTGCAGTCCGAAGAGTTTTGAGCACTCTCTCTCATCTCACTATAGTGGGGCAGACATGTCTTCAGATGCAGAAGTGAAGTCCTGTCTCATCACCTGCACAAAAAGCCACCATGCAGGTTTTCCTAATTTTTTTTTTTTAGGAAACCTGTGGACTCGATATCCTGACAGGCTGGACACAATAATTTACCATGACAATGATAAATTGAAATAGAAAAATTACCAAAAATACACAGACTCATACTGAATACCAACCTATTCTGCACTGAGCCAACGCAGAGCTTGGCAAACGACTCCCTCTCGTGACGCAATATGACGCAATGTTGAAAAAAAAAAAAAACGTTTTTTACAAACAGCCAAGGAAACGGCCACTTCATCTACCAAATTTCTGCTCTTTTGTTTTAAAAATGTTTAAAAAATGTCTTTTTAAAACATTTTAAATCCTGTATAACCATCTCATATGGTATTTTCATACAAGGTTATATATTAATTTGGAAAAGATTTAACCTGCAATATGCCCTTTAAAGTTTAGAACTGAATAGAATAGAGTTTTGCAACAAATAACACAACCTTTAATACAGTGTTTTGATTTACTATTATTTATATAAATTATTATATAAAATTCTCTATACATGATATGCTCCATCTTCTTATTCTACTTGAATTTATTAATTAAATTAAAAAAATTGTCATACAAGATGCACACTTCTAATAAGGTTAGAAATGTTGAAAAGGTAAAAATGCCCCTCTAATAGGGGTGTAACAGTACACGGCTTTCGGTTCGGTGCACGCGTGTACCGAATGGTTTCCGAATGCAATCTTTAACAGTTAACAGTCGGCTTGTTATAAGCACAGAACACACTTCAATCTGAGTTCCCACACAAACATGTTAAGTATTCAGTCCATTTTATCACGAAATTCAAACGATAAATGCTGTTTTGACACTCTTTAATATGGCGTGACTGATCACTGATCACAGTTCAAACGGTCGCGCAACGCGCGTGAATTCGATTATCTGTGAACGTGATCGATCATCTCTTCCTAAATAATAAACATGAATGCACATCTGAAGGTATGTTGAGGATACATTACACTTTAGCCTAATGTCACATATCCTATCTGGTGTAATTGCTCAATCAGTGTTTCAAGCGCCGGAAAGACGTCAATAACTGCTTGAAAACGAAACAATGTCATGTAGCATCACATTTACCTCAGGCAGTCATTCAGTGTCCACATAATTTTATATTCACTAGAGAAATCAACTCTTTCTCTAAATATATGCTCTATATTAATATATGCTCATTATATTCTGCTGAACCTGTTACTGATGTCTTGATTATTTCATGTATGTTTAAATACACCTGTCATGGAAATGACAGCCACTGTGTAGGCTATAAATTATTATATTTCAACAAAGAATTCGAGAAAACTATTTTATAATTAGATTTCCATCCATCTCCATCCATCTTCTTCCGCTTTATCCAGGGCCGGGTCGCGGGGGCAGCAGTCTAAGCAGAGATGCCCAGACTTCCCTCTCCCTGGACACTTCCTCTAGCTCTTCCGGGGGTACACCGAGGCGTTCCCAGGCCAGCCGGAAGACATAGTCCCTCCAGCGTGTCCTAGGTCTTCCCCGGGGCCTCCTCCCGGTTGGACATGCCCGAAACACCTTCCCGGGAAGGCGTTCAGGAGGCATCCGGAACAGATGCCCGAGCCACCTCAGCTGACCCCTCTCGATGTGGAGGAGCAGCGGCTCTACACCGAGTTCCTCCTGAGTGACTGAGCTCCTCACCCTATCTCTAAGGGAGCGCCCAGCCACCCTGCGGAGAAAACTCATTTCGGCCGCCTGTATCCGGGATCTTGTCCTTTCGGTCATGACCCAAAGCTCATGACCATAGGTGAGAGTAGGAACGTAGATTGACCGGTATATCGAGAGCTTCGCCTTACGGCTTAGCTCTTTCTTCACCACAACAGACCGGTACATCGACCGCATTACTGCAGAAGCTGCACCGATCCGTCTGTCAATCTCCCGTTCCATCCTCCCCTCACTCGTGAACAAGACCCCTAGATACTTGAACTCCTCCACTTGAGGCAGGAACTCTCCACCAACCTGAAGAGGGCAAACCACCCTTTTCCGACTGAGGACCATGGCCTCGGATTTGGAGGTGCTGATCCTCATCCCAGCTGCTTCACACTCGGCTGCAAACCGTCCCAGTGCATGCTGAAGGTCCTGGTTAGAAGGGGCCAACACGACAACGTCATCCGCAAAGAGCAGAGACGAAACCGCGTGGTCCCCAAACCTGAAACCCTCCGGCCCCTGGCTGCGCCTAGAAATTCTGTCCATAAAAATTATGAACAGAACCGGCGACAAAGGGCAGCCCTGCCGGAGTCCAACATGCACCGGGAACAAGTCTGACTTACTGCCGGCAATGCGGACCAAACTCCTGCTTTGGTCGTACAGGGACCGGACAGCCCTTAGCAAAAGACCCCGGACCCCATACTCCCCGAGCACCCTCCACAGGATGCCGCGAGGGACACAGTCGAATGCCTTCTCCAAATCCACAAAACACATGTGGACTGGTTGGGCAAACTCCCATGAACCCTCCAGCACCCTGTAGAGGGTATAGAGCTGGTCCAGTGTTCCACGACCGGGACGAAAACCAGACTGTTCCTCCTGAATCCGAGGTTCTACTATCGGCCGTATTCTCCTCTCCAGTACCCTGGCATAGACTTTCCCGGGGAGGCTGAGAAGTGTGATCCCCCTGTAGTTGGAACACACCCTCCGGTCCCCCTTCTTAAAAAGAGGGACCACCACCCCGGTCTGCCATCCCAGAGGCACTGTCCCCGACCGCCACGCGATGCTGCAGAGGCGTGTCAGCCAAGACAGCCCCACAACATCCAGAGACTTGAGGTACTCAGGGCGGATCTCATCCACCCCCGGTGCCTTGCCACCGAGGAGTTTCTTGACCACCTCGGTGACTTCAGCTTGGGTGATGGACGAGTCCACCTCTGAGTCCCCAGCCTCTGCTTCCTCAATGGAAGGCGTGATGGTGGGATTGAGGAGATCCTCGAAGTATTCCTTCCACCGTCCGACGACATCCCCAGTTGAGGTCAACAGCCGCCCATCGCCACTGTAAACAGCGTTGGTAGGGCACTGCTTCCCCCTCCTGAGGCGCCGGACGGTTTGCCAGAATCTCTTCGAGGCCAGCCGATAGTCCTTTTCCATGGCCTCACCGAACTCCTCCCAGGCCCGAGTTTTTGCCTCCACAACCACCCGGGCTGCAGTCCGCTTAGCCTGCCGGTACATGTCAGCTGCCTCAGGAGTCCCACAAGCCAACCAGGCCCGATAGGACTCCTTCTTCAGCTTGACGGCATCCCTTACTTCCGGTGTCCACCACCGGGTTCGGGGATTGCCGCCTCGACATGCACCGGAGACCTTACGGCCACAGCTCCGAGCGGCCGCAGCGACAATGGAGGTGGAGAACATGGTCCATTCGGACTCAATATCTCCAGCCTCCCTCGGGATCCGGTCGAAGTTCTGCCGGAGGTGGGAGTTGAAGATCTCTCTGACAGGAGACTCGCCCAAACGTTCCCAGCAGACCCTCACAGTACGTTTGGGTCTGCCGGGTCTGTCCAGCTTCCTCCCCCGCCATCGGATCCAACTCACCACCAGGTGGTGATCAGTTGACAGCTCCGCCCCTCTCTTCACCCGAGTGTCCAAGACATACGGCCGCAGGTCAGATGAAACGACTACAAAGTCGATCATTGACCTACGACCTAGAGTGTCCTGGTGCCATGTGCACTGATGGACACTCTTATGCCTGAACATGGTGTTCGTTATGGACAAACCGTAACTAGCACAGAAGTCCAATAACTGAACACCACTCGGGTTCAGATCAGGGGGGCCGTTCCTCCCAATCACGCCCCTCCAGGTGTCACTGTCATTGCCCACGTGGGCGTTGAAGTCCCCCAGTAGAACGACGGAGTCCCCAGTCGGAGCACTTTCCAGCACCCCTTCCAGGGACACCAAGAAGGCCGGGTACTCTGCACTGCCGTTCGGCCCGTAGGCACAAACAACAGTGAGAGACCTATCCCCGAGCCGAAGCCGCAGGGAAACGAACCTCTCGTTCACCGGGGTGAACTCCAACACATGGCGGCAGAGCTGGGGGGCTATAAGCAAACCCACACCAGCCCGCCGCCTCTCACCATGGCCAACTCCGGAGTGGTGAAGAGTCCATCCTCTCTCGAGGAGTGTGGTTCCAGAGCCCAAGCCGTGAGTAGAGGTGATTCCGACTATCTCTAGTCGGAACCTCTCAAACTCACGCACAATCTCAGCCTCCTTCCCCGCCAGTGAGGTGACATTCCATGTCCCAAGAGCCAGTTTCCGTGTCCAGGGATCGGGTCGTCTTGGCTCCTGCCTTCGACTGCTGCCCGATCTTCTCTGCACCAGCCCCTTACGGTCCCTCCTGTGGGCGGTGGGCCTACGGGAAGGTGTCCCCACGTCGCTCGTTTGGGCTGAGCCCGGCCGGACCCCGTGGGGGAAGGCCCGGCCACCAGGCGCTCGCATACGAGCCCCAACCCCAGGCCTGGCTCCAGGGTGGGGCCCCGGCTGCGCCGTACCGGGCGACGTCACGGTCCTCTTTTTTTTGGTCATCATAAAGGGTTTTTTAATTAGATTTAGAAGTTATTGCAAAAACTGCCTAATGTTAAGTTTACATGTTTGCGTACCTTGTTATTTGAGTGTTGATTATTATACCTAAAAAATAAATAGCAACAGAATTTAGGCTAGTTTGGGCTCTGTTGTTAACTAATACTAATGTGCAAGTAAGGGCTGCCTATATAGTTTACAGCAATATCTTCAATAAACTTTTAGTTATAATTTAATTTGTTTAAGGACAGACACTTTTTTCAGTAAACCACTGTTTAATAAAAATAAATAAAAAACAATTTTGTAAAATTGCTGTACCGAACCCGTACCGTGACTTTAAAACCGAGGTACGTACAGAACCGTCAGTTTTGTGTACCGCTACACCCCTACCCTCAAAATCTATTTAAGGGGTCAAATATTGTCACTTAATGGAAAAGTTTATTACTGTCACTGCTGCGAACTAACCAATGCACAGAATATGAAGAACATGAAAATCTTTGGGAGTCAGCTCTCCATGACAGTTCTAAACCAGACAAAACACCAGACCAAAAAACACACACTCAGTAAGATATCATACAATTATAGTTTATCAACAAAAAAATATTGAGGTTAGGGATTTCACAAGTATCGGTACTTCGGTACCAAGTCGGTACTGAAATTATAAAAATGTGACGATACCAGCATTTCTGTAGTACTGGTAGTACCGACTCCCAAGTATATCCGTTACCCGCCGCAGCTGCGTTCAGTTGCTTCCATGTTTATCTAAGCGCAGGGCTCCAGACTGTAGCCGAATATATACTAGTGTCTGTGAATATTAAACTGCAAAATACTATTTAAATATTACTCCTGCATGTTCTGCCTCTGTGTGAATGATGGGTAGTCGAACAATGCGCGGGTGGGAGTGCGCGTGCACAAACACACACACACGCATGACACTCGCTGTCTTTGTAGTGTCTGCCGTGTGTCACTATATGAGGACACGAACGCATAAACCGTCACTTCATGAGAATTTACCGTTTCATTTGAGAAAACTGTCATATCATGAACACAGACACTCAAAAGGTCTTCACGGCTAACCTTTCAAAATAAAGGTTTGGATTAAAAAAAAATAATAATTGGCAATATATTAAGGAGTAGATTAAGCATGGTAGATTAAGCCATGTCTCTATGTAATAATAATTTGTCTCTACTACTAATAATAATTATGCCTAGATGGTTGAATTTTTCACTTGATTTTTTTATAAACAATGTTTACTTTTAAACAGTATAAAGCCTTTAAATGTTTATGTATTATTTACTTATGATTATTATCATAAATAATAAACTTAATACATTTAGGGCCCTATCTTGCACCCAGCGCAATTGACTTTGTACACCGACGCATGTGTCATTCCTATTTTGCACCCGCGCAAAGCGCGCTTTTCCCTCCACAGAAGCACGTCGCTAAACTAGTGAATGAACTTGCGCTCCCTGGGCGGTTCAGTGCAAAAAAGGAGGCATGTTCCGGCGCAAACAATCCCTGGTGCTATTTTGCTGTTCCATTAAACAATTGCGCCACTGACCAGAAAAAACCTAGTCTAAAGTCAGTGGCGCGTTGCGCGTTGTTCATTATGCTATTTTAAGAGCGCATGCTTGACCATAATGTATAGCGTGCACAACGCGCATACACTTTGCTCATGTAACCTACACAGATGCAACAGTTATTTTTGCAAATCATAAATTGTTACACTAAAAAAATATTAACACATGAGATGACGGAAATCATTGTGGTGTGCCACGAAGATGTGAAAAAATAGGCATAAATCTAGCTTACAAATGATTCAGGCTAATTGTAATAATTAAGGATAAGACCTGTTTGCCCAATAGTGGCAAGACATATATGTATATAAGGACATCTGACAAATTGGTTTGTCCGTCAAAAACCAGGAAAAAAAATCGACTGAAAAATTGAAAAAACTGAAAGACTGAAAAAAAAAAGACTGTGAAATCACCTTTACCATAATGTACAACATTACAACTTCACTTCTCTGTCTTTCACTGCTCTTACAAGAACATCAGTCTCCTCGGCTGTGAACCGCTCCTGGCGTGCGCCTGGTAAATACGCCATAATAATAGCAATCCATAATGGAACTTGCGCACCTGCTTTTAAAGGGAATGTTGGATGACGCTCGGATTGGTTTATTCACGTTACGCCCAAACCACACCTATGAATAATGAAGCTACTTCAGACCAACCCATTTAAGATTTGCGCCGGGCGCAAGAGCCATTTATCCCGCCGGGAAAATAGCAACAGCGCCGAGACCCGCCCACAAAGTTACTTGCGCTTCGCGCTTTGACACTTGCGTTTCAGATCGTTAAAATAGGGCCCTTAATATATTTTTTTAAATAGTTAAATTAAAAAATAAATTACAAAAATTAACATTTAGCTGTGGTACCAAAATTGGTACCGAGTACCATAACATTTTGATGGTATTGGTACCGACTACTGGAATTTTGGTACCGTGACATCCCTAATTGAGATTTTTTTCAATACTGCAAACCCCCAATGTATGTGTGCTTAATAGTTGTGTGAATCAGCACTGGTCTCATGATTCATTTCAATTATGATTATCATGTCAAAAAGATTGACTGAAAGAGAGCACAAAACACACATCAACAGTCAGATCATCTACAAACACACACTAACATTATGACCGGCTGACTGTAAATTATATTTTATATGTTCTTAAATACCTCAGTATCTGCAGATGACAGTTTGGACTCTTCAGTCCATCAGAGAGCAGCTTCACTCCTGAATCCCACAGGTCATTATTACTCAGGTCCAGCTCTCTCAGGGCACAGTTTGAGGATTGAAGAGCAGATGGCAAGCTCTCACAACACTGACCAGTGAGATTACAGCCAGCAAGACTAGAAAAGATTAAATAATATAACATTAAAACAATAATGAAATGACAATAAAGGAAGTTGCCAGTTGCATTCTGGCCTGAATGAAAGATGAAACATGAACTCCTGAGCATGAAAATTCAATTATTTTATAATTTCATTAAAGTGTAGTAAGTGATTTTTGAGAAACACGGTTGAAAGTGGATCGGACAAAGCACCATAACACACTTGTAGCCAATCAGCAGCAGGGGGCGTGTCCACTCATGATGAGGGAGGAGAGAGAGTGAGCCAATCAGCAGTAGGGGGCATGTCCACTAATAGAGGAGAGAGAGAGTGAACAAGAGGAAGAATTGAAGAAATACTGTAGAAAGAGAGATGGATGAGAGACATTACAAAAGACAAAAGGTCAGAGGAATATCACCAGAAAAAGAAGGGTTATGATCAGGAAAGAGCTTTTTGACACATGTGACCAGTCACGGAAAGTAGGGACTAGGGCTGGACCAGATTATTCGAATATTCGAATATTCCTTCGATGGGTTGGTATTCGATTTTCAAATTTGTGATTCAAATATTCGTTGTTGTTTTTTTCCATGAACACCTGGCATCCCGCTCGAAAAGGCTCTCATTCGCGCTTGCATATGTTTACACTATAAAATCACTATAAAATACAATACTTTTTTTTCAATTATCTTATAGCCAAGCCATTTTTAATAGCCTCGTTATACTTAAATATATTTGCTTCTTCTTAGTGTTCCCTGCAGCAGAGCTCACAACTGCACGAGCTTATATGGCAGAAGCCATGTCTGAGCTTGTATTTTGGGTTAAACTGCGTTCGTTTGACATTGTGAAAAATAGAATAATAGAATCAAAATGTATTATCCTTTTTACACGTTAGGGATGTGACGGTGAAAAAAATGTCCCTCATTGCTGTGCTTGCATGTGCACGGAGCGGCTGAACTCATGCAGCCGTGCGCCGTTTACTTTCGGTTTGCCAATTCAGGGGTGGTTGCTTGAATTGTGGGTTCATTAGCTATTATTCTTAATGAAAAACATAGCAACAAAACAGTACAATGACAAACTCCCTTAAATAGGCGCTTTTACATTTCGCTTTGAAACCAAATATTCCGCGATCATCTTGTAATTTAGCTCCTCGCTCTTGTGAAGAATAGGATCTGACTGCTGCTGCTGATGTGCTGAGACGCCCGTTAGTTTGGCTCAAGTGGCACGTTCAGTTTTATAATTGTAGTTAGTCTTAGAGCCCTGCACGGGCCTCAAATCTGGCCCTATAGCCCGGCCGTGTCCGACAGCAAACCAAAACTATCAGGCCGTGATTTTTTTATTTTATTTTTTTATCCTCCCTATTAGGCCTACACATCGTAGGCCACTAAAATAGTTCAGTTTTGTTTTTAATGTCAAGGTAGTTATATTTCGTTTCGTTTCTTTATTAAGTTCATTTAGAAAAATGTTTAAAGCATTTTTTAGTTTGTTAAATTAAAGTTTTTTTTTTTTTAAGTAACGACCAAGCTGCCACCGGTCGACCGCATGTTTGATCAATTTAGCCTCTCAAATCAACACTGGACTTGTATTACTTATAATAAAATCCACAGATATAAAACACTTCAAGCATCACAATGTTAGTTTAAACGTTTAGCCTACTATCACCACCACAGTAAAAAGGCATTTTTGACAAGCTGAGGCTGATTCAAGCTGAGGCTGTTTCGTTTTCGCAATGGCGCAAACGAAACAAATAAAGAGACGTGTTTTTATTTTTTTTTTATTTTTTTTATTTTTTATTTTAGTGCCATATAGAACCTTTTTTTTTAGTAAACATTCCTCCCTATTACACATCGTGGCAGTCATTAAAATAGTTCAGTTTTGTTTTAAATGTCAAAGTAGTTATATTTCATTTTGTTTCTTTATTAAATTAATTTAGAAACATTTTAAAAGCATTTTTTTTGTTTGTTAAATTAAAGTTTTTGTTTTTTAAATTAACGACCAAGTGAACAGGGAGTCAACAACACATTTGATCAATTTATCCTCTTAATTCAACACTTGTCTTGCTTGCTTATAGCCTAATAAAATCCATAGATAGCCTTTAAAACACTTTTTATATAAAGGTTTAGCCTATACTATCACTTTTTTGAACCACTTTTAGTGCCATATAGAACCTTTTTTTTGAGTAAACGTGTTCAAAAATAAATAAATAAAAAACATGCAGGTTGTCTTAAATTACACCTCTCCGCAAAATGAATATAAATCCGATCTTCAATTCTTGCGCTAGCCTATGCACATTTAACGGAGTTCACGTCAACGAAAGCAACAGATATGAGCTGCATTGTAGGCTATTCATTAGCTCATTTCAAGATCAAAGACCGCAATATCAGAACGAGTGACCTAAGCACTGTAAAAGCATTTAGTCTCATTGGTTTTAATGAAGATGATTGTGTTTTTGAGTATCTAAGACGTTTCGGCAGTTTGCGTGTTGGCTTGCTTTACTCATTTGCGGCGATACTCTAAACACTGTGCGAGCCGTCTTGACAGCGGTATCATGGTTTCATGTTGTTTCCACCAGTGCAGCACACCTCATTGTTTCTTTTAATTAATGAATGTCTAAAATATAAAATGAAGGAAAAAGCCTGCGTTTGAGGTATGACATGAAAATTGGCCCAAGCCCGAAGCTCTAGTTAGTCTGTTCTTTAACTGAACATAATTATTTTTACTAGCTACTATAATATATCAAAACTGGGACGTAACAGACCTGTGTGTTTTGTATCACTATTTCATTGCCCGTTCGCGGAGCATATAAGCCAAAGCTCTGCCCGCGTGAGGCGCGCCGCGTCTCCAGATTCCAGCCTTTATTAGAGAGAAGGATATGTTCAGCTCCTTCCCTCCGAAGCTTCGAATATTCGATGTTGATTGCTACCAAAGCTTCGAAGCTCAAAAAATGGTATTCGGACCAGCCCTAGTAGGGACACAAGTTGGTTCTGGGGCATTTTGAGTTATTCACAGATTCTGAAAGTGTAGTCTCCAAGCTTTCCAACAATGTGTAACACATGGAAATCTGGAGAATATTTATAATATTAATATTTGGAGAAGTTGTGGCCATTTGAATGTAGGCACTCAAAAAACCTTAATAGGGAGAAAACGACCTCTAAACATTGTGCAGTTCTCACCTGTTCTCACCTGTTCTCACATGCTGGGAGTGACAATAGGGCTCATTTACATCTCATTTAGATAAGCCATACCCCCTGTAAAGCTCCCCCCGCATGTAAAGCTGCATGGTTGCATAGCAACGAGACCCAACGGGATGCATTGTGTAGCATTAAGATTTTTTGAACAGGATTCTATGATAACCGTGATCATTTTGGTTACTATAATCATGAAATGAAATTTTCATGCAATTTCATCTCTAGTTATGATCAAGTATGATAAACTAAAATCAACTATAATTATGTGTTTTTATAGTATAATATGCAAAGTACAATTTTCTATGAAAAAAATATTAATCTCTGATTCTGATATTTTCTTTGAAATTTAAGGGTAACATAGACCTACAAAGACTCTGTTAGGTCTAAAACAGTTTGGATATTTGTTAATACAGCGTTCCCACAGCGTGGTTAACTTCAAATTCAAGAACCTTTCAAGGACTTTCCAGGTCCAGCTTTTTTTTTTTGCATTTATTTTTGACCATATGACAGAGGTCTGATATTCTATTTGTCATATTTCTGTTTTGCATAAAACTGAAGAATATTCGGTACATCCTATACTGTATTATAAAATGATCTGATGTTAACTTGTGCATGGATTTTATTGAAAAGAGCTTGGGCTCATGTAACAAGTTTATTTTTGCAATATTTCACGGTGTTTCTCTGAAACGCTGAGGTACTGTATAGTTTTGTGCGCGCGTGAACATCATGGCGACGTACAACACAAAGTACCTCACGCGGGAAAAACTTAACGTAATGCTTAAATGCAAGTAACAAACGTAAATCAGGCATAGTCCACGAAGTGTTGGCGAAATAACACATTTTCGGACCGGAGAGAATAATATGGAATTTCTTCCAGAAAACTTCTTGCACAAAATTAATTCAAGCACTTTCAAGGACCTGTATGCATGTTTATTTTTAGTCATGTCGTTGTACAAAGCCCTCTCTTTCTGCACAAGGGAAAGATGATCGTGTTGGTTCTTTACCGCTTCAGACATCTGGGAGGTTTGCACTTCATATCAGCTGCTCGTTATTGCTTTGGCACTGCCAGCAGAGATATGTGTGCGGCCAGCCACCAGGGTTGCCAGGTTTTCACAGCAAAACCCGCACAATTGCTACTCAAAACTAGCCCAAAACAAGCCCAATCGCGTTTCAGGAGGGCTTCTTCCCGCATTTGAGAGGTAAAATATGTGTTTTTTTGGCATGGTTACCTACTAAAATTGGCATTCCCGGGGCTAAATATCACATAATTGGGGTCGCTTCAACCCGCGGACATGAAAAACAGCCTGCAGCAACAGTGTGTAAGTAGCCCAACCGCAGACTTGGCAACACGGAGACATGCTTCCCTTGGAGGGCGGGGGCAATAACAAAAGAAACACGCCTCTACTGCATGCTTGAATCTAGGAAAACAAGCCGATTTCAACCTCAAAGTGTACTCTTTTAAATATGCCAATACTGCTATCTCAAACACGGAGAGGCTTCTACGTGATCTCAACTAACAGATTCTGCAAAAAAGGTAAAATCACCAATTTTGAAAAAAAAAAAAAAACGCTTCTTTCTCATTTTGCTCGAAAGTTGTGCTGCCGACTTATGTCCCTACTTTCTGTGACTGGTCACATATTTCCAGCACTGGAGAAAGCTAAGCGGAAAGGCCTGAAAATGGACACCAATGTTGTGTTGTTTTTGCTCTATACATATACGTAACATTGGTAACAAGTAAAACTGGCGACTATTATACTCATATACTCTTGTGTACTGTATGTTCATTTTTTGTTCTTCCTTGTTGTTCGTTCTTCATTATTTTACTTCACTTCAACTATGATAATTAGAGAGGAGGGGGTTGTTTCATGGCTGAGAAAGAATGTTATATGTAACTTTGCTAACATTGTTCTAGATTATAAAATCATTGTTCTAGATTTTACGAGTTATAGTATGACAAGTGTGTTCAAACTCCGGCCCGGGGATGAACTTCAAATGGCCTGCAGCTTGTCTATGGTGTCAACACAAGGCAATAGCACTAGATTTTTGGTGTAGCAGTAAACCATGAATGACAACAATTTGATTAATAAGCTTTGCCATTTATATTACGTATATGAAACATTAAACTCGACAAAAGCGCAGATGTCTTTGATACAAACTTTCAATTCAATTCAATTCAAATTTATTTGTATAGCGATTTTTCACGATACATTTCGTTTCAAAGCAGCTTCACAGAAAATGCATCTACATTACAATTTAAATTGATTTGTACATGTTATGCATTTCAGAATTGCACATATACAAGCACACAGATTAGCTAACTATCTATTATTAATCAATATAATAGCTATGGCATAGAAATAAGAATACATGTTGTTAATGAATAGGTATATAGATGAGCATGAGTGCGTGTTGATGCAGTCATCTGAAGTCCTCCAGGAGTTGAGTCGTCTCTTCACAGGTGATGGTCATCTGAAGTCTTTACGAGAAGCTGGATCCAGACTGGAGCTGACGGACCCTCTAGTTACCTTGGGATGGGCGTCCCGAGATAAAACAGAACAGAAAGATAATTAGCGTAGCTGCTGTTCTAGGCATTAAGCAAAGATAATCATGTGCATTGATATAACTATAGAGTACAAGGTTAGGAGAAGCATCATGTGTATGCCTGGCTAAAGAGATGCGTCTTTAATCTAGATTTAAACTGGAGGAGGGAGTCTGAGCCCCGAACATTATTAGGAAGGCCATTCCATAGTAGGTGCCAAATATGAAAACGTTCTCCCTCCTTTAGTTGACTTAGGTATCCTCAGTATAACCAGAAGCCCAGAGTTTAGTGATCTTAAAGATTGTGATGGGTTATAAGGCGATAGAAGATCAGTTAAATACACAGGAGCTAAACCATTTAGGGCTTTATAGGTCAGTAGCAATACTTTATAATTGATTAGAAACTTAACAGGTAACCAGTGTAGAGATGTTAGAATTGGTGTTATGTGATCATATTTTCTTGACCTAGTAAGAACTCTAGCAGCTGAATTTTGGACTAATTGTAGCTTGTTTATTGAGGAGGCAGGACAGCCAGCTAGTAGTGCATTACTAGTCTAGAGGTCATAAATGCACGAACTAACTTTTCTGCATCAGAGACAGATAGCATGTTTCGTAGCTTAGCGATGTTTCTGAGGTGGAAGAAGGCTGTTTTTGTAGTATTTGAAATATGATTTTCAAAAGACAAGTTGCTGTCTGATATAACACCCAGGTCTTTAACTGTAGCAGATGAAGTAACAGTACATCCTTCTAAATGTAAGTTATAATTTAAGAGATTCTGTGTACCAGTTTTTGGTCCAATAAGTAATACCTCAGTCTTATCTGAATTTAGTAGGAGAAAATTACAGGTCATCCAATATTTTATATCTTTAACACACTCTGTTAGCTTGGATAATTTAGAGATTTCATCTGGTCGTGCTGAAATATATAACTGAGTATCATCGGCATAACAGTGGAAACTAATTTCATGTTTTCTTATAATATTACCAAGTGGCAGCATATATATTGAGAACAACAGAGGGCCTAACACAGAGCCTTGCGGCACTCCATAATTTACAGACGTCATTTTAGATTGTTCCCTGTTTAAATAGACAAATTGGTAACGCTCTGATAGATACGATCTAAACCACTAATGCCTGTCCCTGAATACCAGTGTAATTTTGTAGACGATCTAGGAGTATTTTATTATCTATGGTGTCGAATGCTGCACTAAGATCAAGTAAAACTAGTATTGAGATACAGCCTTGGTCAGCAGCTAAGAGTAAGTCATTTGTGACGAGCGCAGTTTCTGTGCTATGATGGGCTCTGAATCCAGACTGAAATTTTTCATAGATATCGTTTTCTTGTAAGTAAGAGCATAATTGAGCAGACACAATTTTTTCTAGTATTTTAGACAGAAATGGAAGATTTGAAATAGGTCTGTAATTTGCCAATTCATTTGGATCTAGTTGTGGTTTCTTAATGAGAGGTTTTATAACTGCCATCTTGAATGGTCTTGGGACATGACCTAGAGTCGTAAAACCCTGTCAACGGTTGTACATTTATAATTGTTTTTCTGATGTTTTCGATTTTTTTAGTGAAGAAATTCATAAAGTCATTACTACTGAACTGTACTGGAATATTTTGTTCAGCTGATGTGCGTTTATTTGTTAACCCGGCCACTGTACTAAATAAAAACCTGGGGTTGTTTTGGTTATTTTTTAATTTTGTTAATTTATTGAGGATGACATATCGATTTAAGAATTTTTAAATTGTAATATTCGAAAAATGGGAGGCATCACGCCGGAGACGGGTTTATTGAGGATGCCGTGTCGACGATGCAATTTCAGGGGAGTCTAATTGACACGGTCTCTGCAGACACTTCAGGGTCATGTCTTGTTCTTGTCTGGGCACAGGTCCACCATCTGATCTGGATACGGCCCGGATCCGGCTGACTGCAGTAATCCTCAGGATAAAACAGAGAGACTATCATTAGCGTAGATGCCATTCTTCTGATGATGTCACGAGTACATCAGGTGTTATGGGAAGTGTTCCCGGTTCCGGCTGACCTAGTTAATGCAGCCTAACAATTATTTAATTGAAAAAGTGTTTTATGTGTATGCCACAGTAAAGAGATGTGTTTTAGTCTAGATTTAAACTGACAGAGTGTGTCTGCTTCCCGAACAATGTTAGGAAGACTGTTCCAGAGTTTAGGTGCTGAGTAGGAAAAGGATAGACCGCCTGCAGTTGATTTGGATATTCTCTGTATTATCAACTGGCCAAAATTTTGAGACCGCAGTAGACGTGATGGGGTATAATGTGTTAAGAGCTCGCTCAAGTATTGGGGAGCTAAACCATTTAGTGCTTTGTAAGTAATAAGCAAGATTTTAAAATGTATGTGATGTTTAATAGGCAGCCAGTGCAGTGTTGACAGAACTGGGCTAATATGGTCATACTTCCTGGTTCTAGTAAGAACTCGAGCTGCTGCGTTTTGGACCAGCTGGAGTTTATTTATTAAGCGAGCACGGCAACCACCCAGTAGAGCATTACAATAATCTAACCTTGAGGTCATGAACGCATTAACTAACTGTTCAGCATTTTGCATTGAGAGCATGTGCCGTAATTTAGATATATTTTTAAGATGGTAGAATGCAATTTTACAGATGCTAGAAACGTGGCTTTCAAATGAAAGATTGGTATCAAAGAGCACACCCAGGTTCCTCACTGACGACGAGGACTTTACAGAGCAGCCATCAAGTGTTAGACAGTATTCTAGGTTACTACTTGTGGAGGTTTTTTGTCCAATAATTAAAAATTCATTTTTTTCTGAATTGAGTTGCAGGAAATTACTGGTCATCCAATGTTTTATATCAGCTATGCATTCCGTCAATCTTGTGAATTGGTAAATTTCTTCAGGGCGTGAAGAAATATAGAGCTGAGTATCGTCAGCATAACAATGAAAACTAATGCCATGCTTCCTAATGATATCTCCAAGTGGTAGCATGTACAGGGTGAAGAGCAGCGGTCCTAGCACTGAGCCTTGCGGTACTCCATACTGAACTTGTGATCGGTGGGACATCACTTTATTTAGTGCTATAAAACTGAAAACAGTCACATAGGTATGATTTAAACCATGACAATGCAATTCCATTAATGCCTACATAATTTCCGAGTCTATTCAAAAGAATGTTGTGGTCAATATTATCAAATAGAGAACTAAGATTGAGTAACACTAATAGAGAGAGATACAGCCACGATCGGATGAAAAGAGTAAATCATTTGTAACTCTGATGAGAGCAGTCTCAGTGCTATAATACGGTCTAAATCCTGACTGGAGATCCTCACAGATACCATTTCTTTCTAAAAAGGAACATAATTGTGAAGACATTGCCTTTTCAAGTATTTTTGAGGTAGATTTGAGATTGGCCTATAATTAACTAATTCTGTAGGATCAAGTTGCGTTTTTTTAATAAGCGGTTTAATAATAGCCAACTTAAAAGTTTTCGGTACATATCCTAATGACAAAGATGAATTAAATGATATTAAGAAGAGGATCTATGACCTCTGGTAGCATCTCTTTTAATAGCCTAGTCGGTACAGGGTCAAGCATACATTTTGTTGATTTTGATGATTTAACGAGTTTAGCCAATTCTTCTTCTCCTATAGCAGTGAATGAGTGTAATTTTTCCTCAGTGACACTACAATGCTCTGTCTGATGTGATACTATAGTAGACGGCTGCATGGTTAAAATTTTCTTCCTAATATTATCAATCTTACATTTAAAGAAGTTCATAAAGTCATTACTGCTGTGCTGTTTACAAACATCAGAAGTTGAAGCTTTATTTTTGGTTAATTTAGCTACTGTATCGAATAAATACCTAGGGTTGTGTTTTTTTCTTCCAAGAGAGTCGAGAAATAAGCAGATCTAGCAGTTTTTACGGCCTTTCTGTATGCAATCATGTGCTCTTTCCACGAATTACGAAAGACCTCTAGTTTTGTTTTCTTCCAGCTGCGCTCCATTTTTCTGGCTGCTGTTTTAAAGGGTTAGTTCACCCAAAAATGAAATTTCTTCCATTAATGACTCACCCCAATGTTGTTCCACACCCGTAAGACCTCCGTTCATCCTCAGAACACAGTTTAAGATATTTTGGATTTAGTCCGAGGGCTTTCAGTCCTTTAAATGTAAGTGTAAGCACACTTTGCTGTCCACGTCCAGAAAGGTAATGAAAACATCATCAAAGTAGTCCATATGTGACATAATTTGGTTAGTTAGACTATTTTGAAGCGTCGAAAATACATTTTGGTCCAAAAATAACAAAAACTAAGACTTTGTTAAGCATTGTCTTCTCTTCCGGTTTGGTTTGAATCCGCGTTCACAACGCCACAGTGACGCTGCTGACGTAAGGCGCTGTGACGTGTTATCTGGTATCTGCTATCGCACCAGATAACACGTCACAGTGTCTTACGTCAGCAGCGTCACTGTGGCTTCGTGAACGCAGATTCAAACCAAACCTTTCTGGACGTGGACAGCAAAGTGTGCTTACACTTACATTCAAAGGACTGAAAGCCCTCGGACTAAATCTAAAATATCTTAAACTGTGTTCCGAGGATGAACGGAGGTCTTACAGGTGTGGAACAACATTGGGGTTAGTCATTAATGGAAGAAATTTCACTTTTGGGTGAACTAACCCTTTAAAGGCCCGAGTGTGCTCGTTGTACCACGGCGTTGGACTATTTTATTTAATCTTCTTTAAGCGCAGGTGAGCAACTGTGTCTAAAGTACTGGAAAAGAGAGAGTCAATAGTTTCTGTTGCAACATCGAGTTCTTCCAAGCTATCTGGGATGCTGAGGAGATGATACTGATGAGGAAGAGTATTTAAAAAGCAATCTTTAGTAGCGGCAGTGATTGTCTTGCCATTTTTGAAGCGAGGGGGTGGCTTTGCAACCTTAGCTAAATTAAGTATACATGATACTAGGTAATGATCAGAGATGTCATCGCTCTGCTGCAGAATTTCAACGGTATCAACATTTATTCCATGTGACAATATTAGGTCTAAAGTATGATTATGGTGTTGTGGGATGTGTCTCCAATGTGTTTAGTTTAAAACAGCTCAGTGCGTGTGTGTGAATCACGGTGAGCGCGTGCGCATGTCTGAAGCGCGCGCACCGACCTGTGTGAGTCCCCGCGGAGCAGCGGATGAGTGTGAGTGTAATACGGTGATGGTGCAGGTAGTTGGATATATGCAGTGTATTCCCATGCAGCCAGAGAAATAAAGCATTCAAACGCCAAGGCAAGACGGCTCTTTGTTCTTATATGCCACCATCATACTAACAGCAAAGTTTAGGGAGTTAACCCCGGGAGGAGAACTTTCTCCCCTGTATCTCCCGACCACGGTTAGGAGACAGAAGCAGGAAAGGTTAACACTGGCGATGAGTTGGTCCTGACACGTGTTGCCTAACTCCAATAGAGTTTAGAATGTCTTTAAATGCTATTCCCAATGCGTCTTTTTCGTTGTCTACATGGATATTAAAATCACCAACAATTAGTACTTTATCTACGGCCAGTACTAACTCTGATAGAAAATCAGCAAATTCTTTGATAAAGTCTGTATTATGCCCTGGTGGCCTGTATACATTAGCTAAGACAAATGTTAAACGGGTTTTATCATGTACACTACATAACGTTACATAAAGCACCAAAACTTCGAAGGAATTAAATTTGAAACTAGACTTCTGAGTAATACTGAAGATATTATTATAAATTACAGCAACCCCTCCCCCTTTACCTCTCAGACGCGGCTCATGTTTATAACAATAATCTTGGGGGGTGGACTCATTTAAAGTAATGTAGTCGTCAGGTTTTGGCCAGGTTTCTGTCAAACACAGCACATCTAGATTATTATCTCTAATGATAGCATTAACAATAAGCGCTTTTGGGGAAAGGGATCGAATATTCAGCAACCCAATGACATGTGCATTGTTCAGTCAGATATTTGAGGTCTCTTACCCCCGTTGTTGTCCACAAAACTTCAGTACCGACTCTTTGAAATAAAAGACAGGGAAAGCAATAAAGGGCATTGCTAACAACACATCCAGCCAGCCACTTACGTTTCTCATAAGAAGCGCGTGAAGCTCCGAGTGCAGCTGTGTCCTCTGTCACTGGCCTGCTGCTGGATTTGTCAATCGCGTTGGTCCGGCTCGGGATCTTCCAACGAACACCTTGTGAAAGAATTTGGTTTAACTGCTGCCATCTCTACGAAAGTGATCATCATAAGGTTTTGGCGGAGTCAGAGTGACATTGGCTGTGTCTCATTTCATTTAATTTTGAAGGCTGCATCCTCTGGAGGACACATCCTGGGAAGGATGCGGTATACGGAGTGTCCTTAATCAGAATTAAACGAGACGTCCTCCGTAGGACACACAGGCAGGAAGTATCACGTTGCTATGCCAACACGTTCACAGTGGAGTTGTGCTCTCACACAGTTATATGAATGAAAATTATTCATAACTTGAAAATGACAATGAAATGTTTTTTGCCTTGACAGCAAAGTACTGTTCTAAACGTTTAAAAATCACTGAACACTTGTAATCCTGTTTACCACAACTATCTATTTGAGGTAATACAGCTTAAAAACAAAAACAAGCTTGAAACTACTTAAGTTTAAACACCACATCTTCGCTTGCATGTATATCTGCCGGTGGCGCCATTTTTCAAATAATATTTAAAAAACATGACGGTTGTTAATGGCGACGCAAAGAATTGTGGGTTATCTGCAGCAGCGAAGGATGCCTCATGGATATACCTCATGCACACTCCAAATTCCTGAAAAAAAGGGCGCATTTGAAGGTTGCATTCGGAGTGTCCTACTTACTTTTCTGAAATGAGACAGCCTTGATGACGCATGCAGCCTTCAAATGCGACCTCTGGAGGACGCAACCTTTCGAAATGAGATGCAGCTTGTGTCACCCGCGCACTTCCGCTTTAGTGGCCAAGAGCGGAAAGTTGAATGACAGCTGACGAGAACCAATCAGATTGGATAAAATAACACGCATCCAATTCTGATTCGCCAGGGACGCAGCGACCTGCGTCCGGAGGAGGATCTTTAAAAACCAATTAGAGACCAGCTTCAGGTCACATGCTGCCCGTATACTTTTAGACTCAGAAAGACATCCATTTGTCCGGCGTCCCTCGCCCATGAAACCGCATGAAACATATTGAAGAACATATAAAATAGTGAACCCATCAAAGCCAGTTTTTATTAAAGGGCATATTGCAGGTTAGAGACTCCAGTGAGTCAATGTATAGAAAAATAATGTAGGAACTAGATTTTCTTTAAAATATACTTTAAAATACACTATTAAGGCTTTTGGAGTCGTTTTTGTGAGAAAATTTTACTTCCGCATCTAAAAATCCCAAAACCGGACGTGACATAACGAGAGGGAGTGCGGTGAATCTCAACAATAGGAAAACAATGGATCGCAATGACAGCTCGGACGCTGAGGACATTATAAATGTTTATTAATACTCATATGGCAGACCACAGCCATACAATTATGACACACAATTAGGGACAGACCAGGATTAGACAGAACAACGATTACAAAAGACAGATTGAGTATTTATGTGAGGAGAAACAGTGGAGAACAGCGGCAGGTGTCTCGGAGAGAGACCAGTGTTAGCTAGATAAAGCTAGCTAACAATATGATCACTGTGCTCAGATCACAACACTGTACAGATTATTATCATGTATCAGGCAATAGCAAAGCTGGTAACGTTGTCATCTAGTAAGTTATTGATTTACTTACCAATAACAGAAACTTATAGGCTTGACCGTCAGGAAAAGTCACACTCGTTAATATCCGTTCACACTAAACGTTATGTGATATAACGTTAGCGGTTTCTCATCACGACTGATTTGGTAACTTACAAGACTCACGCCACGGTGCACAGTTCACGGTTTCTCCGAGCTACATCTCTGATGGATCCGGGACCGTCACATCTCCCGCCGGCCGCCGAACCACAGACAGTAATGTTGTGTTATTGTGTTTATCCTTTATTCATTAATTCTGTATTATGGGTTTATTTCGTGCCGATTCACCGCTAGTGTGAGGATGTATATGACGTTATGAGTATGTATTTGAGTGAACTTGAATGTGCATACATGGCATGAATAAAATATCACATAATTCAGAACTTTTTTTCGAAAAAGTGTGAGACTGTATTCATTTGTGTTAATGTACATACTTTGTATTCATTAATGTAAACACAACGGCAAAGAAGCATCGCGTGTGGATGTTTATTCATCCTTAGGCAAGCTACACACGAGCCGCGCCGAAAGCACATGCTAGAACTGATGCGACACGCAAGAGTGTTGGAAGCGTTTCCAGGCAAAATAGAATAGGAAAAGCTGTTTGTCATTTTAACACGAATACATATTAATAAATGTCATTTTTATGTGTGAAAGTCTCTAGGTTTTGACATAAATGCAGATATAATTGTAATTAAAAAAATGTATATAATATCGATTTTCAAATATTGCACCTGCCAATGCAGAACAAAATATTTTGTAGCCTATTCAGCCGTCAATACTGCTCTACTCTACTGAATACCAACCTATTCTGCACTGAGCCAACGCAGAGCTCGGCGAACCACTCCCTCTCGTGACGTAATATGACGCGAAAAAAAAAAAAAAAAAAAAAAGCTTTTTCCAAGCGGCCAACGAAATGGCCACTTTATCTACTAAATTTGTGCTCTTATGTCTTTTTAAAACATTTTAAATCCTGCACTACCTTTTCATATGGTATTTTCATACAAGGTTATATATTAATCTCGAAAAAAAATTAACCTGCAATATGCCCTTTAAATGCTGAGGCTCTTACTAACAGCCAGCACGTCGTATGAGTAAACTATTTTATTTTTATTTCATTTTTATATAATTTTTGTACACATGTATATTTCTGGAATTTTGATGGGGGCGGCGCCCCAGCGCCCTCTATTGACCAGCCGCCACTGATTATATCTGTTGTTCTTTTGTTGGACATCAATTACATTTTTACTGTTGAATGGTTTTGATGTTTTTTTGTATTTACTAATTCGGGGAACAGACACAGTCTCTATATGATAATATCTAGGTCAGGGGTGGCGAACTCCGGTCCTGGAGGGCCACTGTCCTGCATAGTTTTGCTTCAACCCTAATCAAACACACCTGAACAAGCTAATCATGGTCTGAAGGGTTACTAGAAAGCTACAGGCAGGAGAGTTTGATCAGGGTTGGAGCTGAACTCTGCAGGACAGTGGCCCTCCAGGACCGGAGTTCGCCACCCCTGATCTAGGTGAAAGAGTCTCTGTGCTGGGATTTATCTGACTCCGGTGACGTGAGACAGCTAGCAGACGGTCGGTTTAGCCAGTTTGTTTGCTTCCTGACCTGGGCCCTAGTGAGTCAAGGTTTAGCTCTAAGACTATGTGCCAAATTACTAGAGAGAAGAGCGGAACCACCCCAGGAGGGATGGATGCCATCCTTCTTCAACAGGTCAGGTCTGCCCCAAAAACTTTTCCAATTGTCTATGAACCCTATGTTATTTTGCCGACACCACTTAGACAACCAGCCATTGAGTGATGATAGTCTGCTAACTATCTCATCACTCCTTTTAACAGGGAGCGGTCCAGAACAATAAACAGCCTCTGACATCGTACTAGCGAGTTCACACACCTCTTTAATGTTAATTTTGGTGATCTCCGACTGGCGAAGTCGAACATCATTAGTGTCGACGTGAATAGTACTTTTAAATTTGCACTTTTAAATTTGCTTTGATGTCAGGTGCTCTGGCTCCCGGTACACATGTGACTATGGTGGCTGGTGTCTCTATTTCCACGTTCCGTGTAAAAGAATCACCAATAACTAGGGCACTTTCAACAGGATACTCAGTGGGTGCTTCACTGAGAGGGGAGAACCTGTTTGATGTTCTAACCGGAACGGAAAAGTGGTTTTTAGATCTGTGAATATGCCGTCTCACCTAAGCTATTCGCATCCAAATCAGTGTCTAAAGCTGTTACATCCTCACTACTCTCAGATAAAGTATGGATGCGTGTTTCTAATTCTGAAATCTTCTCCGTCAGCCTAACTATTTCCTTACATTTATCACATGTAAGTTTTGAACATATTCTTTAGTCCTGTTGCACGACTCTAGTAGTTTGATTGTCCTACTAATATTTTATTTCGTTGTGTGTGATTTTTAGCCTTGTATTAGGGCTACTGCCATAGCCAGTTGCAATATTGCATTTGAATAAGATAATCTGACGTTGTTATTACCGAGACAGCTTTGCACTTAAGTTGCCTAGATCCAGGCATAAATTGGTTTTGATTTTAAAGACATTCACGGCCTATCATCTACGCGTTGAACTGCAATTATCAGAGGCAGCTGAGCGAACGAAATAGTGTATATATACAGTAGTCAGGTGTGTTGCCATTCGGGAAAGCGAACGGCTTTTGAAGCAGGTCGGTGGAGCGCGCATGTAAGTTTTGAACATATTCTTTAGTCCTGTTGCACGACTCTAGTAGTTTGATTGTCCTACTAATATTTTATTTCGTTGTGTGTGATTTTTAGCCTTGTATTAGGGCTACTGCCATAGCCAGTTGCAATATTGCATTTGAATAAGATAATCTGACGTTGTTATTACCGAGACAGCTTTGCACTTAAGTTGCCTAGATCCAGGCATAAATTGGTTTTGATTTTAAAGACATTCACGGCCTATCATCTACGCGTTGAACTGCAATTATCAGAGGCAGCTGAGCGAACGAAATAGTGTATATATACAGTAGTCAGGTGTGTTGCCATTCGGGAAAGCGAACGGCTTTTGAAGCAGGTCGGCGGAGCGCGCATGTAAGTTTTGAACATATTCTTTAGTCCTGTTGCACGACTCTAGTAGTTTGATTGTCCTACTAATATTTTATTTCGTTGTGTGTGATTTTTAGCCTTGTATTAGGGCTACTGCCATAGCCAGTTGCAATATTGCATTTGAATAAGATAATCTGACGTTGTTATTACCGAGACAGCTTTGCACTTAAGTTGCCTAGATCCAGGCATAAATTGGTTTTGATTTAAAGACATTCACGGCCTATCATCTACGCGTTGAACTGCAATTATCAGAGGCAGCTGAGCGAACGAAATAGTGTATATATACAGTAGTCAGGTGTGTTGCCATTCGGGAAAGCGAACGGCTTTTGAAGCAGGTCGGCGGAGCGCGCATGTAAGTTTTGAACATATTCTTTAGTCCTGTTGCACGACTCTAGTAGTTTGATTGTCCTACTAATATTTTATTTCGTTGTGTGTGATTTTTAGCCTTGTATTAGGGCTACTGCCATAGCCAGTTGCAATATTGCATTTGAATAAGATAATCTGACGTTGTTATTACCGAGACAGCTTTGCACTTAAGTTGCCTAGATCCAGGCATAAATTGGTTTTGATTTTAAAGACATTCACGGCCTATCATCTACGCGTTGAACTGCAATTATCAGAGGCAGCTGAGCGAACGAAATAGTGTATATATACAGTAGTCAGGTGTGTTGCCATTCGGGAAAGCGAACGGCTTTTGAAGCAGGTCGGCGGAGCGCGCATGTAAGTTTTGAACATATTCTTTAGTCCTGTTGCACGACTCTAGTAGTTTGATTGTCCTACTAATATTTTATTTCGTTGTGTGTGATTTTTAGCCTTGTATTAGGGCTACTGCCATAGCCAGTTGCAATATTGCATTTGAATAAGATAATCTGACGTTGTTATTACCGAGACAGCTTTGCACTTAAGTTGCCTAGATCCAGGCATAAATTGGTTTTGATTTTAAAGACATTCACGGCCTATCATCTACGCGTTGAACTGCAATTATCAGAGGCAGCTGAGCGAACGAAATAGTGTATATATACAGTAGTCAGGTGTGTTGCCATTCGGGAAAGCGAACGGCTTTTGAAGCAGGTCGGCGGAGCGCGCATGTAAGTTTTGAACATATTCTTTAGTCCTGTTGCACGACTCTAGTAGTTTGATTGTCCTACTAATATTTTATTTCGTTGTGTGTGATTTTTAGCCTTGTATTAGGGCTACTGCCATAGCCAGTTGCAATATTGCATTTGAATAAGATAATCTGACGTTGTTATTACCGAGACAGCTTTGCACTTAAGTTGCCTAGATCCAGGCATAAATTGGTTTTGATTTTAAAGACATTCACGGCCTATCATCTACGCGTTGAACTGCAATTATCAGAGGCAGCTGAGCGAACGAAATAGTGTATATATACAGTAGTCAGGTGTGTTGCCATTCGGGAAAGCGAACGGCTTTTGAAGCAGGTCGGCGGAGCGCGCATGTAAGTTTTGAACATATTCTTTAGTCCTGTTGCACGACTCTAGTAGTTTGATTGTCCTACTAATATTTTATTTCGTTGTGTGTGATTTTTAGCCTTGTATTAGGGCTACTGCCATAGCCAGTTGCAATATTGCATTTGAATAAGATAATCTGACGTTGTTATTACCGAGACAGCTTTGCACTTAAGTTGCCTAGATCCAGGCATAAATTGGTTTTGATTTAAAGACATTCACGGCCTATCATCTACGCGTTGAACTGCAATTATCAGAGGCAGCTGAGCGAACGAAATAGTGTATATATACAGTAGTCAGGTGTGTTGCCATTCGGGAAAGCGAACGGCTTTTGAAGCAGGTCGGCGGAGCGCGCATGTAAGTTTTGAACATATTCTTTAGTCCTGTTGCACGACTCTAGTAGTTTGATTGTCCTACTAATATTTTATTTCGTTGTGTGTGATTTTTAGCCTTGTATTAGGGCTACTGCCATAGCCAGTTGCAATATTGCATTTGAATAAGATAATCTGACGTTGTTATTACCGAGACAGCTTTGCACTTAAGTTGCCTAGATCCAGGCATAAATTGGTTTTGATTTTAAAGACATTCACGGCCTATCATCTACGCGTTGAACTGCAATTATCAGAGGCAGCTGAGCGAACGAAATAGTGTATATATACAGTAGTCAGGTGTGTTGCCATTCGGGAAAGCGAACGGCTTTTGAAGCAGGTCGGCGGAGCGCGCATGTAAGTTTTGAACATATTCTTTAGTCCTGTTGCACGACTCTAGTAGTTTGATTGTCCTACTAATATTTTATTTCGTTGTGTGTGATTTTTAGCCTTGTATTAGGGCTACTGCCATAGCCAGTTGCAATATTGCATTTGAATAAGATAATCTGACGTTGTTATTACCGAGACAGCTTTGCACTTAAGTTGCCTAGATCCAGGCATAAATTGGTTTTGATTTTAAAGACATTCACGGCCTATCATCTACGCTTTGAACTGCAATTATCAGAGGCAGCTGAGCGAACGAAATAGTGTATATATACAGTAGTCAGGTGTGTTGCCATTCGGGAAAGCGAACGGCTTTTGAAGCAGGTCGGCGGAGCGCGCATGTAAGTTTTGAACATATTCTTTAGTCCTGTTGCACGACTCTAGTAGTTTGATTGTCCTACTAATATTTTATTTCGTTGTGTGTGATTTTTAGCCTTGTATTAGGGCTACTGCCATAGCCAGTTGCAATATTGCATTTGAATAAGATAATCTGACGTTGTTATTACCGAGACAGCTTTGCACTTAAGTTGCCTAGATCCAGGCATAAATTGGTTTTGATTTAAAGACATTCACGGCCTATCATCTACGCGTTGAACTGCAATTATCAGAGGCAGCTGAGCGAACGAAATAGTGTATATATACAGTAGTCAGGTGTGTTGCCATTCGGGAAAGCGAACGGCTTTTGAAGCAGGTCGGCGGAGCGCGCATGTAAGTTTTGAACATATTCTTTAGTCCTGTTGCACGACTCTAGTAGTTTGATTGTCCTACTAATATTTTATTTCGTTGTGTGTGATTTTTAGCCTTGTATTAGGGCTACTGCCATAGCCAGTTGCAATATTGCATTTGAATAAGATAATCTGACGTTGTTATTACCGAGACAGCTTTGCACTTAAGTTGCCTAGATCCAGGCATAAATTGGTTTTGATTTAAAGACATTCACGGCCTATCATCTACGCGTTGAACTGCAATTATCAGAGGCAGCTGAGCGAACGAAATAGTGTATATATACAGTAGTCAGGTGTGTTGCCATTCGGGAAAGCGAACGGCTTTTGAAGCAGGTCGGCGGAGCGCGCATGTAAGTTTTGAACATATTCTTTAGTCCTGTTGCACGACTCTAGTAGTTTGATTGTCCTACTAATATTTTATTTCGTTGTGTGTGATTTTTAGCCTTGTATTAGGGCTACTGCCATAGCCAGTTGCAATATTGCATTTGAATAAGATAATCTGACGTTGTTATTACCGAGACAGCTTTGCACTTAAGTTGCCTAGATCCAGGCATAAATTGGTTTTGATTTAAAGACATTCACGGCCTATCATCTACGCTTTGAACTGCAATTATCAGAGGCAGCTGAGCGAACGAAATAGTGTATATATACAGTAGTCAGGTGTGTTGCCATTCGGGAAAGCGAACGGCTTTTGAAGCAGGTCGGCGGAGCGCGCATGTAAGTTTTGAACATATTCTTTAGTCCTGTTGCACGACTCTAGTAGTTTGATTGTCCTACTAATATTTTATTTCGTTGTGTGTGATTTTTAGCCTTGTATTAGGGCTACTGCCATAGCCAGTTGCAATATTGCATTTGAATAAGATAATCTGACGTTGTTATTACCGAGACAGCTTTGCACTTAAGTTGCCTAGATCCAGGCATAAATTGGTTTTGATTTAAAGACATTCACGGCCTATCATCTACGCGTTGAACTGCAATTATCAGAGGCAGCTGATCTCACTCAGCAACGAATAGGTTCTATTTAACGAACGTTCCAGAGCTGGCGCGGAAGCGTCAGCGGAAGCGTTCAGCGCGCGTTTCAGCCTCCGCGTGTGAAGACCGACGCGGGTAAAGACATTTGTATTCGACTCTTCCTCTGCGCGACTCCTCCGAGGCAGAGACTCCGATAAGGCACCGAGTTATCTCCTTCTTCTCCCTTCATCTTTCTTTCCTTCCTCTCTCTAACCATGTGCGTCCACTCCATCCCCGTTATCTCGCAACCACGACCCACTATTACACGTAGACGTAGACGGCACCGTAACACTGCTAATCTACTTCCTGTTCCCTTCTCCTCTAATGCCTCTCCGTCTCTTTCTTTTTCTGTGGGGCTATGGAATTGTCAGTCAGCTGTCAATAAAGCTGACTTCATTCCTGCCTTTGCCACTCAATCCACCCTCAAAATCCTGGCCTTGACTGAGACCTGGATCCGTCCAGAAGACTTAGCAACACCTGCTGCTCTCTCTAATAACTTCTCTTTCTCCCACACCCCTCGCAAGACGGGGAGGGGTGGGGGCACGGGTCTTCTCATTTCTAACAATTGGAAATACTCATCTCACACAGCTCTTTGCAAAAACAACACATTTGAATATCATGCTATAACGCTTTCAACTCCCACTAAATTACATATTGTAGTCATTTACCGCCCCCCAGGTCCACTGATCACCTTTGTTGATGAGCTGGATGTTCTGCTGTCTTCATTTCCAGAGGATGGCTGCCCACTCATAGTACTCGGCGACTTCAACATTCACCTGGACAAATCTTATGCTTCAGATTTCCACTCCCTCCTAGCTTCATTCGACCTCAAACGCATCATCACGTCACATACCCACAAATCTGGTAACCAGCTGGACCTCATTTACACACGCAACTGCTCTACAGACAATATCTTGGTCAAACCTCTACACATCTCAGATCACTTTTTCATCACATTTAATATCCAACTTACTACTCACACACCACCAGTTCCTCCACCAGTTACTTTCAGACGAAACCTGCGCTCACTCTCTCCTTCTCATCTTTCCTCTACTTTCTCTTCCTCCCTTCCCTCATCCACACAATTCTCTTCTATGGATGTTAACACTGCAACTGACACTCTATGCTCCACCTTAACTTCATGTCTAGACAATATCTGCCCTCTTTCTTTTAGGCCAGCACGAGCTACTCCCTCTAACCCTTGGTTATCTGATGTTATTCGTGAACATCGGACAACACTCAGGGCAGCAGAGAGGAAATGGCATAAATCAAATCACCCATCAGATCTAGCTAAGTATCAGTCTTTGCTCTCATCCTTCTCGAATGAAGTACACACAGCTAAATATTCTTATTTCCAAAACAAAATCAGCAGCACCTCAAACTCACGCACACTATTCAGAACATTCAACTCTCTGCTCTGTCCTCCTCCTCCACCCCCCACCACCTCCTTATCTCCAGACGACTTTGCACAATTCTTCACAAACAAAACAACAACTATCAGCAATCAGTTCTCACCCCCACACACTGTGGATTTTAGATCAGCCACTTCCACGACCGATCATACTCTCTCCTCATTTTCCACACTCACTGAGCCCGAAGTATCTAAACTTCTCCTCTCCAGCCATCCTACCACCTGTCCTCTCGATCCCATTCCCTCACACCTCCTTCAAGCCATCTCTCCTACTCTCCTTCCTGCACTCACACACATCATCAACACATCGCTCTGCACTGGCACCTTCCCTACCACTTTCAAGCAGGCTCGGGTAACTCCACTGCTTAAGAAACCCACTTTAAACGCATCACTCATAGATAACTACAGACCTGTCTCTCTCCTGCCATTCATAGCAAAAACTCTTGAACGAGTTGTTTTCAACCAGGTTTCATCCTTCCTCTCACAGAATAACCAGCTGGACTCGAACCAATCCGGTTTCAAAAGGGGCCACTCCACAGAGACTGCATTACTGTCGGTCACCGAAGCCCTGCGGATAGCTAAAGCTGAGTCCAAATCATCAGTCCTTGTCCTCCTTGATCTATCTGCTGCCTTTGACACGGTAAATCATCAAATCCTTCTGTCCACCCTCTCATCACTGGGCATCACAGGGACTCCGCTCCATTGGTTTGAATCTTATCTCACAGGTAGGTCCTTCAAGGTTGCCTGGAGAGGAGAGGAATCCCAAGCGCATCAACTGACCACGGGGGTTCCTCAGGGCTCAGTGCTTGGACCTCTCCTTTTCTCCATTTACACTACTTCATTAGGTCCCATCATACAGGCACATGGCTTCTCATATCACTGCTATGCTGATGACACTCAGCTCTACCTTTCATTCCAACCAGACGACCCCACAGTAGCTGCACGAATCTCCGGCTGTCTGGCTGACATCTCTGCATGGATGAGTAAAAATCACCTACAGCTCAACCTGGCAAAGACTGAGTTCCTCATCTTTCCCGCCAGTCCCACTATGCAACATGACTTCACCATCCAGCTAGGTGCATCCCTGATCTCCCCTTCAAAATCAGTCAGAAATCTTGGAGTTACATTTGATGACCAGTTGTCCTTCAGAGATCACATTGCTAAGACAGCTCGCTCTTGCAGGTTTGCGCTCTACAACATCAGGAAGATCAGACCGTTCCTAACAGAACACGCAACACAGCTTCTTGTCCAGGCCCTGGTTATTTCTAGACTTGACTACTGCAATGCGCTTCTGGCTGGACTCCCCTCTTGTGCGATCCAAACACTTCGAATGATCCAGAATGCAGCGGCACGTCTGGTCTTCAACGAGCCCAAAAGGACCCACGTCACACCACTCTTCATCTCTCTGCACTGGCTACCACTCGCTGCTCGCATCAAGTTTAAGTCGCTGACGCTTGCCTACAGAGCCACCACGCACTCAGCTCCTGCATACTTTGACTCGATTCTACGTCGCCACACCCCCACCAGAAGCCTTCGTTCAGCTAAGGAGCGAAGGCTTGTGGTACCATCACAGAGAGGCAAAAAATCCCTCTCCAGAACATTTTCATTCAACGTTCCCAGCTGGTGGAATGATCTGCCCACCGCCATCCGAAATGCGGATTCATTGACAACATTCAAAAGTCAACTAAAAACTCATCTCTTCCGTGAGCACTTAACCTCCTAAAAAAAAAAAAAAAAAAAAAAAAAAAATTCCTTTCCTCTTTTCCCCTCTTTCCCTCCCTACTCTAGCCTGTGCTACACTGAGAAATGTACACGGACCAAGTATTTCAGGCACTTGTTGCGCTCACTCGACTCTTCACGACCAATCGCTTATTGTACCCCCAAGTTGTAAGTCGCTTTGGATAAAAGCGTCTGCTAAATGCATAAATGTAAATGTACATGTGAAGCCCTGTTCGCCAGCGGAGAAGCCTATACTAAACATGCATCATGCGGTGCAAGTGACAATGACAGGAGATGACATGACTTAAGGCCAATTTATACTTCTGCGTCGAGTGCACGCAGAGGGTACGGCGTACCCTACGCATAGACGCGTTGGATACACCGTACCCTACGCCGTAGCCTGACGCGCACCTCTCCAAAAATGTAACAACGCGTCAATTCTACGCGGACCGCAAGCGCTGTGATTGGTCTGCCAGAACCCTTCCCTCAGGTCAATAAATAAATAAAAAATCTGCGATAGGAGTGTGTGTGTGTGTGTCCAGAAATTGGATGATAGTTCCTTACGTCTGCTATAACACTATTTTGCAGTCCAGCGATTCTTTATGGTAGTAAATAAATACATAGATCCACTGAATATAGTTTATTTATTTTCTCATTAAAACCAAAGATGTTAATCAGTAATTGTATATCAAGAACAGGGACACATTAGGGTATATTTCGTGAATGAAGTCTCCGCAACAACAATCGCTTGCTGAGCCACCGCTGCTGAAAACAGCTGCCACGAGCTCCGCATGGTTTCACAAATGCATTCCAGCGCCAGATCGCCTTATTTAACTTTACTAATCAACTAGAGATGCTAAATTTGTAGTAGATACAACAACTCAAGCTGCAAGAAAAGCCGCTCTCTCACTGCTGCTGATATTCCGACATGAATGTACAGATTCTACACATCAAGCTGCTTCTTCTTCGGCTGTTGTGTTGATTACACCAACATGCCCGAGGACACTGCCTACTAGCGTCTGCATGTGTAATTGCACATTGACGCAGACAACAGCGCAGAAGTATAAATGCTCACGACGGCGTCGGCTACGCGCGTAGCCTACGGCGTACACTCGACGCAGAAGTATAAATGGGCCTTTACTGTGTTTGTTGATTAATCCAATTTACCACAATTGTTTGCTGGACACTATTTACTAATCCAACTAATGAACTCAGAGAACAGGAGACCTGGGTGCAGAGATGACAAGCTAACAGGCTAGCGAAATGCTAACGCTAGATGATGATTTAGATTAAAAGCTAGCAATGTCAAATTTAATGTGATAGGCAATATTTAAACAATTTATGGTGACGAGTAAGTTATATTTAGCAGTAGAACAAAGAAAATATATCAAAATAGAGATTCAAACAAAAGCAAGGCTGTACAGAGCTACAAACAGGCAGGAGGCAAACAGGAGACAGGAGTAATCGATCAGACCAAAGGTCAAAGTCCACTTGCCTTGCGTTTGCAGATTTTAACGGTTTCCCCTATTACAGCGACTTTCTTCTTGCATGTTCTGCAGACAGGGTGACCATCTTCGATTAAGTTTCCCTCAGGACTTTTGTAAAAGCCAAAATAGGACCACACCTCAGATTTGGTCCTTTTAGAGGCTGAACAATCCCGGCGCTGTCACTGCCTTCTGCCATTTCTTCTCATTCACAAAACAGCGGCACTGCGCCTGCACCAGACTGACGCTGACTGGACAAGATTTACCGTTAGTTTTCAAAATCGTGATAATCACATGCGGTTTTAATGATAATTAAATTTTAAGTGATAATACTAACCGTAAGTACATTTCATTGTGGTTCATCGTGAAACCGGTAATTGTTTCATCCCTAGTTTAAAGTTAAAACAATTTAAAAAGCAGCATTCGGCATTGTAAACAAATAAATACAAAACCCTCACAGTGCAGCTATGTGCAAATCACAGCAGTAAAAACAAAAAGGCACTGAAAGACATATGTACAGTATGACATTTCAAATAAATAACATAACATTGACAAACAGTTTAAACCTTACCTTATTAATGATCTTTCATAGCGCAAAAGTATTATAATACAGAGCGGGACTAAGCCATATGCGCATCCCGTGCGCAGGATGATGCGCTTGAAGCAACAGAGTCACAGCGCACCGCTCCGTCCGCATTGAAAAGTTCAACACAAATGGAAGATATATCTATGCGTATTGTATCTATCTATGCTATATTTTATCGAGCCGTTTCTTTTAACAGTTTAACACTTCAGTTATCGTGCATGAAGAACAATACAATCTCTAGTCCAGTGTTGTGATCTAACAGATACCCGTTAGATAGTAATGTTAACACGTTTACAGCAATAAACTCCAGCAAGATAAACTCAAGTTATGCGAAACCATAGAGTGTTATTACAGATCGAGCGTAATAACAGGAACACTGAATCAATACTCTACAAAACAGGTGTTTTGGCAATATTCTTTGTGTTGTTGTTATTGTTGTTGTATGTTGTTATCGCGAGTCTGTCTGTGCGGCGAATGTGTGTGTGTGTGTGTCCCAGCTGACATGACACACACACAGACAGGACAGCGCGTTCTCTTGTGTCTTGTCACCCTTAGATAGTTTAAAAGCATTTACATGAATAAGAGCGTGATCATATAATGTAACGCTGGGCAAAAATGGATATAAAAACGGACGCTGCGTTAATTGCGTTAAATATTTTTAATGCGTTAAGCTGAAAAAATTAATCGCCCGTGTTTACGCATTAATTTGCCCAGCCCTAATTTGAATATATTCGAATATCTACGAGCGCCCCAAACCCCCCCACCCCCGACAAGAACAAAATCAAAACAACACCCGCAATAAAATCAGTTTACATTAGCACATTACAGACACACTTACAAAAATGTTTATTGCCAGCATACAGAAGTTATTACACGACTATTAACACAAGGACAACTTCATCCGGGACATTCTAAAACGCTTAACGTGGCTTAATATAACTGTTATTAAGAGACCAAACTTAGTAAACATAATACTAATAACGTATACTATGTAAAAAAAAATCTGATGAGCCCAGAATATGAACGCAACGCGTTTAATTCCACGTTAAGCGTTTTTCTCCCATAGAAAACCATTAGGCTATGAGAAAATGCTTAACATGGCTTAATGTACTAAGACAGTGTTATTAAGAGACCAAACTCAGGAAACATAACAAAAATACTGTTCGATAGAACTGTGTGTGCTTGGATTGTTACCACAGTTATCAGCGATGAACTTCCACATTTGCGGCTATCTTTTATTCAACTCCTCAGGATCCATCTCGACGAGTGCAGGCAGATCGCGCGCGCGGTTGTGATTCTCCTGGGAGGGCGAGTGCGCTGCGCGGGCACAAATAAACTCCCTTTGAACGACCCGACCCGCACCCGTATCCGACACAGTTAGGATGTTTTTCACCCGTTTCAGCAATATTCACGTTTATATTCGTTTGCATGTGACTGTTTAAAACCCGTGTTCTCCCTTGTCCTACCCGACTCTGCATGGCACTTTAAAAACCGGATAGTTTATTTATACACTCATCTAAAGGATTATTAGGAACACCATACTAATACTGTGTTTGACCCCCTTTCGCCTTCAGAACTGCCTTAATTCTACATGGAATTGATTCAACAAGGTGCTGAAAGCATTCTTTAGAAATGTTGGCCCATATTGATAGGAGAGCATCTTGCAGTTGATGGAGATTTGTGGGATGCACATCCAGGGCACGAAGCTCCCGTTCCACCAAATCCCAAAGATGCTCTATTGGGTTGAGATCTGGTGACTGTGGGGGCCATTTTGGTACAGTGAACTCATTGTCATGTTCAAGAAACCAATTTTAAATGATTGGAGCTTTGTGACATGGTGCATTATCCTGCTGGAAGTAGCCATCAGAGGATGGGGACATGGTGGTCATAAAGGGATGGACATGGTCAGAAACAATGCTCAGGTAGGCCGTGGCATTTAAACCATGCCCAATTGGCACTAAGGGGCCTAAAGTGTGCCAAGAAAACATCCCCCACACCATTACACCACCACCACCAGCCTGCACAGTGGTAACAAGGCATGATGGATCCAAGTTCTCACTCTGTTTACGCCAAATTCTGACTCTACCATCTGAATGTCTCAACAGAAATCCAGACTCATCAGACCAGGCAACATTTTTCCAGTCTTCAACTGTCCAATTTTGGTGAGCTCGTGCAAATTGTAGCCTCTTTTTCCTATTTGTAGTGGAGATGAGTGGTACCCGGTGGGGTCTTCTGCTGTTGTAGCCCATCCGCCTCAAAGTTGTGCGTGTTGTGGCTTCACAAATGCTTTGCTGCATACCTCGGTTGTAACGAGTGGTTATTTCAGTCAAAGTTGCTCTTCTATCAGCTTGAATCAGTCTGCCCATTGTCCTCTGATCTCTAGCATCAACAAGGCATTTTTGCCCACAGGACTGCCGCATACTGGATGTATTTCCTTTTTCACACCATTCTTTGTAAACCCTAGAAATGGTTGTGCGTGAAAATCCCAGTAACTGAGCAGATTGTGAAATACTCAGACCAGCCCGTCTGGCACCAACAACCATGCCACGCTCAAAATTGCTTAAATCACCTTTCTTTCCCATTCTGACATTCAGTTTGGAGTTCAAGAGATTGTCTTGACCAGGACCACACCCCTAAATGCATTGAAGCAACTGCCATGTGATTGGTTGATTAGATAACTGCATTCATGAGAAATTGAACAGGTGTTCCTAATAATCCTTTAGGTGAGTGTAGTTCGATTACGGATATTTCACGTCATGTTCGAATGCATATTCGAATATCGAATAAAAAGTGACAGCCCTAGTGTGCTGTGTGTGTGTGTGAGAGAGAGAGAGTGTGTGCTGTGTGTGTGTGTGTGTGTGTGTGTGTGTGTGTGTATGTATGAATGAGTGTGCATGTATGTGTGTTTGTGTGTGTGTGTGTGTGTGTGTGTGTGTGTGTGTGAGAGAGAGAGAGAGAGAGAGAGAGAGAGAGAGAGAGAGAGAGAGAGAGAGAGAGAGAGAGAGAGAGAGAGAAAGAGAGTGTGTGTGTGTGTGTGTGTGTGTGTTTTACACTTCTCATGAGGTATTCTCTCTCCATTGGAAAAGGATGGAAAATGCCCTTCATTGTATTTGCACTAATAAATGCTGCTGCCTACCAGCTGCAATCACCAATAATACTTTGTTCCATATATACGTTTTTCTATATCGTCATAAATACCATTATCGCAAATATTCTTGAAATAAGGTGATATAATTGAGGCTATATCGCCCAGCCCTACCAACAGCGTCAACCAACCCCGTGACGTCACAGGTTATAGTTCTGCAAGATGGCGGCGCCGTTGCTACAAAAGCTCTAACAAAACATTTTTTTCTTTTAAATGGTTACATTTATCGTGTTTGTCATATAAGTTTTGATTAGAGTGTAAATCCATTTCCTAAATAATGTTAACTTGACCGACTGCTTCATTTCCACATTAAAATAATGAGAAGGCACGTCATGAGCCCTTTAAGACTCTGAGCTTGTTATTCAGGAGAAAACCTCTCATTTAGCAAATGATGCTGATTCATTATTAAACATGATTCTTCATTAGTGAATAATTAACACTCACAGTGCTTTTGTGCAGTTGATCACAGCTGGTATCAGTCTTCTTCTGCCCTCAGCTGATGTGCTGTATTTCCTGAGGTTCAGCTCATCCAGCGGCTCCTCTGAGATCTGAAGCATGTAGGCGATTGTTGAGCAGTGAGACGGAGAGAGTTTCTCCTCTGAGTGTTTGTCTGATTTCACAAACTCCTGAATCTCTCTGGACAGAGTCTGATCTTTCACTTCCAGCAGACAGAGGAACAGATTGATGGACTGATCAGCTGAGAGTTTAAATGAGAGTCCATCTTCCTTCTCATCTTTGATCTTCTGTTGAATGTACTGTGTGGTTCTCCTGATGCTCTTTGAGCTTTTCTCTGTGTGTGTCAGTAGGTCCTGTAAGAGTCTCTGATTGGACTCCAGAGAGATGCCCAGCAGGAACCGCAGGAACAGATCCAGCCGTCCATTCTCACTCCAGAGGGCTTTATAGACTACTGATGTTAGTAGATTACACAGAGAGTCTTTATCAGATCTGTAAGATATTAATTCATACAGTGGTTCCTTGTTCTTGATTACATGAGAGTAAAACACATAGAAAGCAGCGAGAAACTCCTGGACGCTCAGATGAATGAAGCTGTAGACTTTCCTCTGATGAATCACAGATTCCTCCTTAAAGATCTCAGTGCAGATCCCAGAATGCACTGCGGCGTCAGTGACGTCTATGCCGCTCTCTCTCAGGTCCTCCTCATAGAACATCACATTGCCCTTCATCAGCTGTTTGAAAGCCACTTCAGCAAGTTTCACGATCACTTCTCTGTTGGACGGCAGGAGTTTCTCTGGATCTCTCTCTTCATACTTCTGATTCCACATGTTGATCTGAATCAGCAGGAAGTGGATGTACATTTCAGTCAGAGTTTGAGGGATTTCTGCACTCAGATCTTCTTCCAGGAGCTTTTGAAGCACAGTGGATGAGATCCAGCAGAAGACGGGTATGTGGCACATGATGTGGAGGCTTCTTGCTCTTCTGATGTGTGAGATGATTCTACTGGCTTGATGCTCGTCACTGATTCTCTTCCTGAAATATTCCTCCTTCTGAGGCTCATTGAATCCCTGAATCTCTGTCAGACGGTTGATGTATTTGGAGGGGATCTGATTGGCTGCTGCTGGTCTGGAGGTGATCCAGATGAGAGCCGAGGGAAGCATCTCTCCTTTCATGAGCTTTGACATCAACACATCCACTGATGAAGTCTCAGTCACATCAGAAACTTCCTTTGACATCAACACATCCACTGATGAAGTCTCAGTCACACCAGAAACTTCCTGAGCGTCTGAAAACCTCAGTGTGATTCTGCTTTCATCCAGACCATCAAAGATGAACACAACTTTACACTCCTCATAAATCCTTGAGTCCAGATCTTGAAGTTCAGGATGAAAGTCTAGCAGAAGTCTGTGAAGACTGTACTGATGATCTCGGATCAAGTTCAGCTCTCGAAATGGAAGCACAAACATGAAATCTACATCCTGATTGGCTCTTCCCTCGGCCCAGTCCAGAATGAACTTCTGCACAGAGACGGTTTTTCCGATTCCAGCGATGCCTTTAGTAAGAACAGTCTTGATCTGCTCTTTCTCCTCACGTCCTGGTTCAGGTGAGGCTGTAAAGATGTCATTGCAGTAGATTGGAGTGTCTTGTGAGTGTTGTGTTCTGGCTGTTTTCTCCATCTGTAAAACCTCATGTTCTTCATTCACTCCTCCTCTCTCTCCCTCTATGATGTAGAGCTGTGTGTAGATCCTGTTCAGGAGGGTTTCATTCTCCTGGAGTTTCATTCCCTCAAATAATCTCTCATACTTGTTCTTCATGCTGGTTTTGTGTCGGTCTTTGACTCTCTGGAGCTCATCATTCATTGGTTGAGGAGAATCTCCAGTCGGATCATCTCTATCCACTCTGATCAAACAACAACAAAGAACAGTTCAAAAATATGTAAAATAAAGAATTTAAACATGTAAATAAAATGTAAACTTAAATTATACTGTAAATCAATAAAGATGTCAATCTTGTATTTTCTGTGTAATTAATGCATTCATGTCAGTTTCAGTTTAACACTTTTCACAATGCACATTGATCCAAAGCAGCTTCACAGAAAACAGAGAAGTAGAAAAACACAGAGAAACCGAAAACCGTGTCTTTCAATCCTCCAGCGAGCAGCTCAAGGTGACAGAGACCAGGAACAAACTCACTAAGAGCTTTAAGAGATGATGAAGAAACCCAAACCTCATCCTCAATCTGACACCAGAGATTCTTTTAGACAATAAGTGTCTTATATCTGGACATTGGGATCAAAGTTCATCACTGAATGTTTGTCCACAGATTTGAGGTGAAATCAGAAATAAAAACCGAACTCATCTCTCTGTGTGTTCAGTGTGTTTCTGAGTCTCATATTAAATGTTGTCTCTAAGTTACACTAGAGCAGTTAAAGGGTTAAAGGGACCCGTTAAATTCACCCAAAAATGAAAATCAGGACTCTAGGACTCAATCTTCCCACTGGTCGCTCTGGTGTGAGTAACTTTCTCCGTTTTTTATATGAATCATAATGAGCTGACTGACAAGACGACGGCGGAAGATTTGGTTTCAAAGCGAAATGTAAAAGTGCCTATTTAAGTGAGTTTGTCATTGTACTGTTTTGTTGTGGTGTTTTTACATTAAGAATAATAGGCTAATGAACCCATGGCTGCACTGTCATTCATTCACAGTGTGTTTTCAGTTCATTACTATGGAAGCTCAACTTCCAAATACTTCCTCACAGTCACATCCCTAGTTGACAATGACTAAAAGCTTGATATTTACAAAATATTTGTATCTGAACATTGTTTCCAACAAGCATACATTTAAAACAAAACATTATATAAAAAAAGTATTATGTGATTAAAAACACTTTTTTATAATTTCCATGGCAACGTGTCATGCTGGTCACGTGACACGCTGCAGCCTCAATAGCGCTGTATGGCAGATCGATTGCTTTATTTCCTTTTTCATTCAAAATATTCACAAACTATGTCATCAACTTCCTGATATTCCAGTTCTCAAATACATGTAAGTGAGTGTGTTTGTTGTTGAAAAAAACATTATTATTAGATTTATAATATGTTAGTTGATCTATAATGCATGATAATGCCACGTTAGTTTGCGCGTTAATTCAGAGAATCGGATCTGTCAGATTTACAACACATAAATTCATCCCCTTCTCCTGAATTATATGACAGTAAGTGACCGGTGAAGTGGGAGAAGAAAAGACTTAACTTTATAGTTACTACACAATGTGTATCTCACATGATAAAAACACCTCATCAATTTATATTTGAATAGATTGTTATTGCCGCTTACATCAGTATATATTTTACAAATTATAAATGTATTGTTTTGCTAGCACTTATGTGTATTTAAATGTTTGAAAGCTAAAATAAACCTCATGCGATTGAAAACACTGAATAGTTGAGATATATGACACCGTCTCTCTCCAGCTCAGCTCCAGCCAAAGCGCGACAGCACGTTTGAGTTTATTAGCTGATCATGTGACGCACTGACCGCTCAAATCACACTGGTGTGATCGTACACTAAAGGGTTAACGGAGTACATGTGCCAGCCAGGAAACAAAATAACCTGAACATTATGAAATTGCACCAATGTGACCGTGTGAAAGTTTTAACTTGCACATTTTCAATACATTATCACATTTGCAACCATTTTGTTCCTGAGAATCCAGTCATTATTTACTCAACCTGATGTTGTTCTAATGGTTTATGATCTTCTTTCTTTTTCAGGCCACAAAAGGAGAAATGTTGATAAATGTCCTGCTCGTGTTCGTCTGTATAATGGCAGGAAATACTGACCAGCTTCAAGCTTTAAAAAAAGATGCAAAAGATTCACAGTATGATCCCATCAGACTTTCCTGGCCTTGTCTGTTGGTCTGCTGTGAGGCAGGAAAAGCATTTTGAGAAATCAAGATGAATTAAGACACAAACACACGTCTAAAACCCTTAAAGTGTGAGTTATTTCTTCTCTGAGGTGAAGATCTCCAGAACGGCTGTCAGATGACAGTCCAAAAACACCAGAAATCCACAGAGATATTCACCTCAGAGATCAGCATTCTGGGATACTTTTGCATATTTTGTGTAAATCTTGAAGCTGGACACTATTCACTGTCATTATATGGAGGAGCATCAGCATTTTTACATTTCACCTTTTGTGGCCAGAAAAAGAAAGAAGGTCATCCGGCATTAAAACAACAGTGAGAATAACAGGAGTCAATAATGCCTGGATATTCCCTTTATATCACTGACTACAAGTTGACTACACTCACACAGGGTCAGAGGTCACTGCTTCACTGAATTTAGGAGGATGATCCAATGATCGGTCACTCTTCACAGACACACAGCTAGGGTCAGAGGTCACTGCTTCACTGAATTTAGGAGGAGGATCCAATGATCGGTCACTCTTCACAGACACACAGCTAGGGTCAGAGGCCACGGCTTCACTGAATTTAGGAGGAGGATCCAATGATCGGTCACTCCTCACAGACACACAGCTAGAGTCAGAGGTCACTGCTTCATCACTGGGTTCTGCAGATGAAGATCTCTCACTGCTCCCTCTGTTCTCCATGACAAACTGACTTCAGACCTGCACACAGAACAAATCACACATGACAATATATACAATATATACTCACCTAAAGGATTATTAGGAACACCTGTTCAATTTCTCATTAATGCAATTATCTAATCAACCAATCACATGGCAGTTGCTTCAATGCATTTAGGGGTGTGGTCCTGGTCAAGACAATCTCCTGAACTCCAAACTGAATGTCGGAATGGGAAAGAAAGGTGATTTAAGCAATTTTGAGCGTGGCATGGTTGTTGGTGCCAGACGGGCCGGTCTGAGTATTTCACAATCTGCTCAGTTACTGGGATTTTCACGCACAACCATTTCTAGGGTTTACAAAGAATGGTGTGAAAAGGGAAAACACATCCAGTATGCGGCAGTCCTGTGGGCGAAAATGCCTTGTTGATGCTAGAGGTCAGAGAAGAATGGGCCGACTGATTCAAGCTGATAGAAGAGCAACTTTGACTGAAATAACCACTCGTTACAACCGAGGTATGCAACAAAGCATTTGTGAAGCCACAACACACACAACCTTGAGGCGGATGGGCTACAACAGCAGAAGACCCCACCGGGTACCACTCATCTCCAATACAAATAGGAAAAAGAGGCTACAATTTGCACGAGCTCACCAAAATTGGACAGTTGAAGACTGGAAAAATGTTGCCTGGTCTGATAGTCTCGAATTCTGTTGAGACATTCAGATGATAGAGTCAGAATTTGGCGTAAACAGAATGAGAACATGGATCCATCATGCCTTGTTACCACTGTGCAGGCTGTTGGTGGTGGTGTAATGGTGTGGGGGATGTTTTCTTGGCACACTTTAGGCCCCTTAGTGCCAATTGGGCATGGTTTAAATGCCACGGCCTACCTGAGCATTGTTTCTGACCATGTCCATCCCTTTATGGCCACCATGTCCCCATCCTCCGATGGCTACTTCCAGCAGGATAATGCACCATGTCACAAAGCTCCAATCATTTAAAATTGGTTTCTTGAACATGACAATGAGTTCACTGTACCAAAATGGCCCCCACAGTCGCCAGATCTCAACCCAATAGAGCATCTTTGGGATGTGGTGGAACGGGAGCTTCGTGCCCTGGATGTGCATCCCACAAATCTCCATCAACTGCAAGATGCTCTCCTATCAATATGGGCCAACATTTCTAAAGAATGCTTTCAGCACCTTGTTGAATCAATGCCACGTAGAATTAAGGCAGTTCTGAAGGCGAAAGGGGGTCAAACACAGTATTAGTATGGCGTTTTCCTAATAATCCTTTAGGTGAGTGTATATTAGAGTATTGATTATTTGTCAATAATATCCATTATACTTTAAAAAAATGCAGAAAATTATTTGTTTGAATAATTGGGATGAGATAGTAAATAATTCCCTCTACACTTCAACCTCAGTCTGAGTGTTTAAGGCAAACAATGTGTGTGATGTGTAAGGAAAACATGGCTCCTGTTCTCAAAACTCCACACACACACACACACACACACACACACACACACATCTCTCGCAAAAGCAAACACTTAATTCAAAGCCATTTTAACTTTTCTAAAACTGGTGCTTTTGCGTAGTAACTCTACACACAAACATCAAATGATTGGCCATACACACACCAAACTACACATAGATGTGACAAATGTAGTGAACTATATGTGACTGTTACGCATCTGTGACTTACAGTCTCTGTCAAACGTTTGGAAACATTAATAATGTTTAATGTGTCTGAGAGTCTCTTGTGCTCATGAATCTGATCATAACTCCAGTAAAACAGTGAAATATTCCTCCAGTGTAGATCAGCTGTTCACACACACACACACACACACACACACACACACACACACATGCTTGACCCTGTACCGACTAGGCTATTAAAAGAGATGCTCCCAGAGGTCATAGATCCTCTTCTTAATATCATTAATTCATCTTTGTCATTAGGATATGTATCAAAAACTTTTAAGTTGGCTATTATTAAACCACTTTAAAAAACCGCAACTTGATCCTACAGAATTAGTCAATTATAGACCAATCTCAAATCTACCCTTTCTGTCAAAAATACTTGAAAAGGCAGTGTCTTCACAATCATGTCCTTTTTTAGAAAGAAATGGTATCTGTGAGGATTTCCAGTCAGGATTTAGACCGTATCATAGCACTGAGACTGCTCTCATCAGAGTTACAAATGATTTACTCTTATCATCTGATCTTGGCTGTATCTCTCTATTAGTGTTACTCGATCTTAGCGCTGCATTTGATACTATCGACCACAACATTCTTTTGAATAGACTCAAAAATGATGTAGGTATTAGTGGAATTGCTTTATCATGGTTTAAATCATACCTATGCGACCGTTATCAGTTTGTAGCAGTAAATGAAGAGATGTCACACCGATCGCAAGTTTAGTATGGAGTACCACAAGGCTCAGTGCTAGGACCGCTACTCTTCACCCTGTACATGCTACCACTGGGAGATATCATTAGGAAGCATGGCGTTAGTTTTCATTGTTATGCTGACGATACTCAGCTCTATATTTCTTCACGCCCTGAAGAAACTTACCAATTCACAAGATTAACGGAATGCATAGCTGATATAAAACATTGGATGACCGGTAATTTCCTGCAACTCAATTCAGAATTTTTTTTTTTTAATTATTGGACAAAAAACCTGCACAAGTAGTAACCTAGAATACTCTCAAACACTTGATGGCTGCTCTGTCAAGTCCTCATCGTCAGTGAGGAACCTGGGTGTGCTCTTTGATACCGATCTTTCGTTTGAAAGCCACGTTTCTAGCATCTGTAAAACTGCATTCTACCATCTTAAAAATATATCTAAATTACGGCACAACGGCTCTCAATGCAAAATGCTGAACAGTTAGTTCATGCGTTCATGACCTCAAGGTTAGATTATTGTAATGCTCTACTGGGTGGTTGCCCTGCTCGCTTAATAAATTAACTCCAGCTGGTCCAAAACGCAGCAGCTCGAGTTCTTACTAGAACCAGGAAGTATGACCATATTAGCCCAGTTCTGTCAACACTGCACTGGCTGCCTATTAAACATCGTATACATTTTAAAATCTTGCTTATTACTTACAAAGCACTAAATGGTTTAGCTCCCCAATACTTGAGCGAGCTCTTAACATATTAAGATTCAAGATTCAAGAGTTTTATTTGTCACATACACAGTTATATACACAATATACAACTGGCAGTGAAATGTAAACAGGTCCGCTCCATGGACAGTGCAAATAACAGTTACAAGAAATTAAATAGAAATAGAATAAAGTTAGAATAAAAAGTATTAACATAAGTAGAATTATAAATAAATCAAGTAAAAGATAAAAATAGGAAATAAGATAAAAATAAAAATATAAAAAATATGTGGATGATAAGTGAGATAAACTGTAGACTTAAAAATAAGTGGTTAACATAAAATATATAATATGTATATATAAAGAAGTATAATGTGCAAGGTTTATTACAGGTTGTTACGCAGTAACAATAGGGACGTAAAGTAAAGTGCAGTGCAATTGCAGTATGTGGATGTTAATGTTGAAAGACCGTATGTTTATGCGTGTGCGGGGGTGAAGTGGTGAAGTGAGTCACGTGACTGAGTTCAGGAGTCTGATGGCCTGGGGGAAGAAACTCCTCCTGAGTCTTTCAGTCTTTGCCATCAGGCTACGGAAGCGCTTACCAGATGGCAGCAGGGTGAAGTGAGAGTTTGCAGGGTGATTAATGTCTCTGATGATTTTGGTAGCTCTACCTCTGCAGCGTTTGGTGAAGATGTCCTGCAGAGACGGGAGAGCTGAGCCTGAGATGCGCTCGGATAAGCGCACCACTCTTTGCAGGGCTTTGCAGTCGTGACTGGTGCTGTTCCCGTACCACGCTGTGATGCACTGAGTCAGGACACTTTCTATCGCCCCTCGATAGAAAGTTTTCAGGATGGCTGGTGAAACCCTGAATTTCCTCAGCTGGCGCAGGTGGTACAGTCTTTGCCTGGCTTTTTTCACCTGTGTCTGGATGTGTGTAGTCCAGGTCAGATCCTCGGAGATGTTCACACCCAGGTATTTGAAGCTGCTCACTCTCTCTACCGGTGTCCCGCTGATCATGAGAGGGGAGTATGACCGATGCTGTCTCTTCCTGAAGTCCACAATCAGTTCTTTGGTCTTGTTAACATTCAGAGAGAGACAGTTGTCCTGGCACCATGATGTCAGTTGCTCCACTTCGTCCAAGTATGCCGTCTCATTGTTGTTGGAGATGAGACCCAGGACAACAGTATCATCAGCAAACTTGATGATCGAGGTGGAGCTGTGTGTGGACAAACAGTCATGGGTGTAGAGAGAGTAGAGCAGGGGACTCAGCACACAGCCCTGTGGAGCTCCAACACTCAGGGTGATGGAGGTGGAGGTGAACTGGCCTACTCTCACCGCCTGGGGTCTGCCAGTGAGGAAATCTTCAATCCAGAGGCAGAGAGAAGAATTCAGGCCTAGATCCAGGAGTTTGTGTGTTAGCTTAATGGGAACTATGGTGTTAAAGGCTGAGCTATAGTCAATAAATAGCAGCCTGACATAGTTCCCACTTTTGCTGTCGATGTGAGTGAGGCAGGAGTGAAGGACGTGAGAAATGGCATCTTCAGTCGATCTATTGGGACGATAGGCAAACTGAAGAGGGTCCAAAGTGTCAGGAATGGAGGAGCAAATGTTGTTTTTAATGAGTCTCTCAAAGACCTTCATGACTAAAGATGTGAGAGCCACTGGACGATAGTCATTTAGGCAAGAGGGTTTACTGATCTTAGGTACAGGGATGATGGAGGATCGTTTGAAGGAGGTGGGGACAACAGATGTAGCAAGGGACTCGTTGAATATGGATGTAAAGAGCCCTGCGAGCTGATCAGCACAGGACCGCAGAACACGACCTGAAATACCATTATACTCCATTATACTCCATTATACTGGAGTATACTTATTATACTCCATCACGTCTACTGCGGTCTCAAAATTCTGGCCAGTTGATAATACCGAGAATATCCAAATCAACTGCAGGCGGTCGATCCTTTTCCTATTTAGCCCACGAAACTCTGGAACAGTCTTCCTAACATTGCCATAATAATAATAATAATAATAATAATAATAATAATAATAATAATAATAATAATACGCTGTTTGTTAATTGGCCAGAGGAGAACTGGCACCCCGACGGAGCCTGGTTTCTCCCAAGGTTTATTTTTCTCCATTAGATCACCTGATGGGGTTTTGGTTTCCTTGCCACTGTTGCCTCTGGCTTGGCGAGCTCAGTTGGGGTCACTAAAATTTTTCAACTAAACATCGAAATAAATCTAATCAATAAACTAAATTATCCATATAAACTAAATTACTGATCTAATTATTGATCTAAAGCCCACACTGTCACTGTATGATAACTGAAATGAACTGATGACATCAGCGTTTTCTCCAGAATGGCTATACAGCTGAATAAAATTATGCTGCATTATTTTCCTGTTTAACACTGTAAAGCTGCTTTGAAACAATCTACATTGTTAAAAGCGCTATATAAATAAAGTTGACTTGACTTGACTTGACTTGACACACACTCCAGTGTAGATCAGCTGTTCTCTCTCTCTCACACTCACACACACACACACACACACACACACACACACACACACACACACACACACACACACACACACACACACACACACACACACACACACACACATGCTTGACCCTGTACCGACTAGGCTATTAAAAGAGATGCTCCCAGAGGTCATAGATCCTCTTCTTAATATCATTAATTCATCTTTTTCATTAGGATATGTATCAAAAACTTTTAAGTTGGCTATTATTAAACCACTTTAAAAAACCGCAACTTGATCCTACAGAATTAGTCAATTATAGACCAATCTCAAATCTACCCTTTCTGTCAAAAATACTTGAAAAGGCAGTGTCTTCACAATCATGTCCTTTTTTAGAAAGAAATGGTATCTGTGAGGATTTCCAGTCAGGATTTAGACCGTATCATAGCACTGAGACTGCTCTCATCAGAGTTACAAATGATTTACTCTTATCATCTGATCTTGGCTGTATCTCTCTATTAGTGTTACTCGATCTTAGCGCTGCATTTGATACTATCGACCACAACATTCTTTTGAATAGACTCAAAAATGATGTAGGTATTAGTGGAATTGCTTTATCATGGTTTAAATCATACCTATGCGACCGTTATCAGTTTGTAGCAGTAAATGAAGAGATGTCACACCGATCGCAAGTTCAGTATGGAGTACCACAAGGCTCAGTGCTAGGACCGCTACTCTTCACCCTGTACATGCTACCACTGGGAGATATCATTAGGAAGCATGGCGTTAGTTTTCATTGTTATGCTGACGATACTCAGCTCTATATTTCTTCACGCCCTGAAGAAACTTACCAATTCACAAGATTAACGGAATGCATAGCTGATATAAAACATTGGATGACCGGTAATTTCCTGCAACTCAATTCAGAATTTTTTTTTTTTAATTATTGGACAAAAAACCTGCACAAGTAGTAACCTAGAATACTCTCGAACACTTGATGGCTGCTCTGTCAAGTCCTCATCGTCAGTGAGGAACCTGGGTGTGCTCTTTGATACCGATCTTTCGTTTGAAAGCCACGTTTCTAGCATCTGTAAAACTGCATTCTACCATCTTAAAAATATATCTAAATTACGGCACAACGGCTCTCAATGCAAAATGCTGAACAGTTAGTTCATGCGTTCATGACCTCAAGGTTAGATTATTGTAATGCTCTACTGGGTGGTTGCCCTGCTCGCTTAATAAATTAACTCCAGCTGGTCCAAAACGCAGCAGCTCGAGTTCTTACTAGAACCAGGAAGTATGACCATATTAGCCCAGTTCTGTCAACACTGCACTGGCTGCCTATTAAACATCGTATACATTTTAAAATCTTGCTTATTACTTACAAAGCACTAAATGGTTTAGCTCCCCAATACTTGAGCGAGCTCTTAACATATTAAGATTCAAGATTCAAGAGTTTTATTTGTCACATACACAGTTATATACACAATATACAACTGGCAGTGAAATGTAAACAGGTCCGCTCCATGGACAGTGCAAATAACAGTTACAAGAAATTAAATAGAAATAGAATAAAGTTAGAATAAAAAGTATTAACATAAGTAGAATTATAAATAAATCAAGTAAAAGATAAAAATAGGAAATAAGATAAAAATAAAAATATAAAAAATATGTGGATGATAAGTGAGATAAACTGTAGACTTAAAAATAAGTGGTTAACATAAAATATATAATATGTATATATAAAGAAGTATAATGTGCAAGGTTTATTACAGGTTGTTACGCAGTAACAATAGGGACGTAAAGTAAAGTGCAGTGCAATTGCAGTATGTGGATGTTAATGTTGAAAGACCGTATGTTTATGCGTGTGCGGGGGTGAAGTGGTGAAGTGAGTCACGTGACTGAGTTCAGGAGTCTGATGGCCTGGGGGAAGAAACTCCTCCTGAGTCTTTCAGTCTTTGCCATCAGGCTACGGAAGCGCTTACCAGATGGCAGCAGGGTGAAGTGAGAGTTTGCAGGGTGATTAATGTCTCTGATGATTTTGGTAGCTCTACCTCTGCAGCGTTTGGTGAAGATGTCCTGCAGAGACGGGAGAGCTGAGCCTGAGATGCGCTCGGATAAGCGCACCACTCTTTGCAGGGCTTTGCAGTCGTGACTGGTGCTGTTCCCGTACCACGCTGTGATGCACTGAGTCAGGACACTTTCTATCGCCCCTCGATAGAAAGTTTTCAGGATGGCTGGTGAAACCCTGAATTTCCTCAGCTGGCGCAGGTGGTACAGTCTTTGCCTGGCTTTTTTCACCTGTGTCTGGATGTGTGTAGTCCAGGTCAGATCCTCGGAGATGTTCACACCCAGGTATTTGAAGCTGCTCACTCTCTCTACCGGTGTCCCGCTGATCATGAGAGGGGAGTATGACCGATGCTGTCTCTTCCTGAAGTCCACAATCAGTTCTTTGGTCTTGTTAACATTCAGAGAGAGACAGTTGTCCTGGCACCATGATGTCAGTTGCTCCACTTCGTCCAAGTATGCCGTCTCATTGTTGTTGGAGATGAGACCCAGGACAACAGTATCATCAGCAAACTTGATGATCGAGGTGGAGCTGTGTGTGGACAAACAGTCATGGGTGTAGAGAGAGTAGAGCAGGGGACTCAGCACACAGCCCTGTGGAGCTCCAACACTCAGGGTGATGGAGGTGGAGGTGAACTGGCCTACTCTCACCGCCTGGGGTCTGCCAGTGAGGAAATCTTCAATCCAGAGGCAGAGAGAAGAATTCAGGCCTAGATCCAGGAGTTTGTGTGTTAGCTTAATGGGAACTATGGTGTTAAAGGCTGAGCTATAGTCAATAAATAGCAGCCTGACATAGTTCCCACTTTTGCTGTCGATGTGAGTGAGGCAGGAGTGAAGGACGTGAGAAATGGCATCTTCAGTCGATCTATTGGGACGATAGGCAAACTGAAGAGGGTCCAAAGTGTCAGGAATGGAGGAGCAAATGTTGTTTTTAATGAGTCTCTCAAAGACCTTCATGACTAAAGATGTGAGAGCCACTGGACGATAGTCATTTAGGCAAGAGGGTTTACTGATCTTAGGTACAGGGATGATGGAGGATCGTTTGAAGGAGGTGGGGACAACAGATGTAGCAAGGGACTCGTTGAATATGGATGTAAAGAGCCCTGCGAGCTGATCAGCACAGGACCGCAGAACACGACCTGAAATACCATTATACTCCATTATACTCCATTATACTGGAGTATACTTATTATACTCCATCACGTCTACTGCGGTCTCAAAATTCTGGCCAGTTGATAATACCGAGAATATCCAAATCAACTGCAGGCGGTCGATCCTTTTCCTATTTAGCCCACGAAACTCTGGAACAGTCTTCCTAACATTGTTCGGGAAGTAGACACACTCTGTCAGTTTAAATCTAGACTAAAAACACATTTCTTTACTGTGGCATACACATAAAACACTTTTTCAATGAAATGATTGTCAGGCTGCATTAACTAGGTCAGCCGGAACCGGGAACACTTCCCAAAACACCTGATGTACTCATGACATCATCAGAAGAATGGCATCTACGCTAATGATAGTCTCTCTGTTTATCCCGAGGTTTACTGCAGTCAGCCGGATCCGGGCCGGATCCAGTTCAGATGGTGGACCTGCGCCCAGACATGACCAACACATGACCCTGAAGTGTCTGCAGAGACCGTGATTAGACTCCCCCTGCAACTGCCTCATCGACACGGCATCCTCAATAAACCTGTCTCCAGCGTGTTGCCTCCGATCATTCGAATATTGCACTTTAATAATTATTTAATCAACATCATCCTCAATAAACCCGTCTCCAGCATGTTGCCTCCGGTCCCTCGAATATTCCGATCTATTATGACCTCTGACCTGTAAAGCTGCCATAATAATAATAATAATAATAATAATAATAATAATAATAATAATAATAATAATACGCTGTTTGTTAATTGGCCAGAGGAGAACTGGCACCCCGACGGAGCCTGGTTTCTCCCAAGGTTTATTTTTCTCCATTAGATCACCTGATGGGGTTTTGGTTTCCTTGCCACTGTTGCCTCTGGCTTGGCGAGCTCAGTTGGGGTCACTAAAATTTTTCAACTAAACATCGAAATAAATCTAATCAATAAACTAAATTATCCATATAAACTAAATTACTGATCTAATTATTGATCTAAAGCCCACACTGTCACTGTATGATAACTGAAATGAACTGATGACATCAGCGTTTTCTCCAGAATGGCTATACAGCTGAATAAAATTATGCTGCATTATTTTCCTGTTTAACACTGTAAAGCTGCTTTGAAACAATCTACATTGTTAAAAGCGCTATATAAATAAAGTTGACTTGACTTGACTTGACTTGACACACACTCCAGTGTAGATCAGCTGTTCTCTCTCTCTCACACTCACACACACACACACACACACACACACACACACACACACACACACACACACACACACACACACACACACACACACACACACACACACACACACACACTCACACTCCAGTGTAGATCAGCTGTTCACACACACACACACTCCAGTGTAGATCAGCTGTTCACACACACACACACTCCAGTGTAGATCAGCTGTTCACACACACACACACTCCAGTGTAGATCAGCTGTTCACACACACACACACACACACACACACACACACACACACACACACACACACACACACACACACACACACACACACACACACACACACACCACACACACACACACACACACACACACACACACACACTCCAGTGTAGATCAGCTGTTCACACACACACACACACACTCCAGTGTAGATCAGCTGTTCACACACACACACACACACACACACACACACACACACACACACACACACACACACACACACACACACACACACACACACACACACACTCCTGTGTAGATCAGCTGTTCTCTATGTGAATATATAGTAAAGTGTCATTTATTCCTGTGATCAAAGCTGAATTTATCATCATTACTGTGATGATACATCATTACATTCTGTGATGAATAGAAAGTTCAGTGAACAGCATTTATTTGCATTTATTAATATACATTAGGGCTACACAATATATCGAAATTATCGAAATATCGCAAATGTACATATTGCAATATGCATATCGCAAGGGCACGCAATATCTGAATAATTTTAATAGGCTACTTCAACATTGTGTATGTTTTAGGTCGACGCATATATCAGAGAATAGACTGAGCACACGACTGTTACTTATGTGACTTGCTTGACGTTAAAAAGAGTTATTAAAGGTCCTGTTCTTCGTGATCCCATTTTTCAAACTTTAGTTAGTGTGTAATGTTGCTGTTAGAGCATAAATAATACCTGTAAAATTATAAAGCTCAAAGTTCAATGCCAAGCGAGATATTTTATTTAACAGAAGTTCCCTTTCTACGGTGGCCCAGTAGTGCACAACACAACGAAATTTAAAAAGCATACATAAGTTCACAACACAACGAAATAAATCCACAACACAACGTAATGAAACCACAACACAACGAAATCAAGACACAACACAACGAAGTCAAGCCACAACACAAAGAAAAATCCACAACACAACGAAATCAAGCCACAACACCACGAAAAGTCCACAACACAACGAAAAGTCCACAACACAACGAAAAGTCCACAACACAACGAAAAGTCCACAACACAACGAAAAGTCCACAACTCAACGAAATAGCCACAACACAACGGAAATGCTCCCGACCACTAGGGGACTCTCGGAGTGCGGTAAAGTTAGTTTTCCTTGCATTGTTCTATATAGATTCGCCAATCTTACAAATATTTAAACACTACGATCAGTTTTAAGTGTGCAGTTGTATATCGACATGAAATATCAATTAAAAATCACTTACGTGCATAATAACTGCATATTTACACTCGAGAACGCTTTGACCCGCTGCCTCGGCGCTAAGGGAGCGTCTGCCAATTCCACCAAGTTGAAATAATTTGTATGAATTAAATTAACTTTTTTTTTTTTTTTATTCCAATGTTGTGTTGTGCATTATTGAGTCAATTTTACCAATACAATCAAGCTGTGGAATTTGAACATGTCTGTTTTTAAATGTTAAAAGTAATTTTAATTCATACAAATTATACATTTCAACCAATTGGTGGAATTGGCAGACGTTCCCTTAGCGCCGTGGTATCGGGTCAAAGCATTCTCGAGCATAAATATGCAGCTATAATGCATGTAGGTGATGTGATTTAAAATTAATATTTCATATAGATAAACAATTGTTAGCCTACATACTGTTAAAACTAATTGTGGTATTGATTTCTTTGTAAGATTGCCAACTCTATAGAACAGTGGCAACTTTACAGCGCTCGAGTGCCCCCGAGTGGTTGGGAGCATTTCCGTTGTGTTGTGGCTATTTCGTTGTGTTGTGGATTTTTCGTTGTGTTGTGGCTTGATTTCGTTGTGTTGTGGATTTTTCTTTGTGTTGTGGCTTGATTTCGTTGTGTTGTGGTTTCATTCCGTTGTGTTGTGGATTTATTTTGTTGTGTTGTGAACTTATGTATGCTTTTTAAATTTCGTTGTGTTGTGCACTACTGGGCCACCGTACCTTTCAAAGCCTACAGCGAACGGCCGGTTTGTTCTACATCCCTGTATTACCTGCTTTAATTACGTCAGTAGAACAGTTTATTGAATAACCTCCGCCCACAAGAATACGCGAAAAAGGGGGCGTGGTTGCTCCCTCGTGGAGAAGAGGAAGTGTTGCGTTCGGTTCGGTTGCGTTTGTCACCATGTCGTTCAGACGCTGTTATTTTCATCCCGGAGTCAAATCACCTTTGTTTAGCCTTCAGGGGCTGTAGTTTGAGCGCGTTCATCTCCCCGTTATGGTAAGAGGCGTGACCTTTCCGGGCAACGTGCCCTAAGCTGCTGTCGAATCACAACACGGGAACCGCTGGCACAATCAGAACTCGTTACGTATTTCTGAAGGAGGGACTTCATAGAACGAGGAAATTCTCAGGCCGTTTTTAGGACAGTGAAAACAGCAGTATACAGATAAGTAAATTGTGTGAAAAATACTGTGTTTTTTTACACATGAAACATGAACACGTTATATTGCACACTGTAAACACAATCAAAGCTTCAAAAAAACACGAAAAACGGGACCTTTAAACGCAATAACTTGCGAAAAACAACTCCTTGCAGTCTTGTGCTGTTTGCTGTCTGACACACACACTTCGAAACATGCGCACAAGCCACTCTTTTTTCCGTGACGTGTTACACACTCAAACTGTCAAACACACACACAGTTATGTCAAAATGGCTGGCTTGATGAGTATTCATGTAAACACAGTCGGTTATGCTTTAAGTGAAAGATATCAGTTGGGGAAAGAAATAGATTTTACACACTTAAAGGGGCACTTCAGCGCTGGGAAGATGAATCTGTATTTAAACTGGGTCATTTATGTAGTAGAAATGTAAAAATATTTTTGAATTTGGTGCCATCCTATTTCATTGTTACATATTATCAGGAAACATTCCCAATCTTAACAAAATTACAAAACATGTCTTAAATGTGAATAGTAAATCCTCTGAGCGATGATGCATGTGAATCAGGATCAGGTTAATGATATGAAACTATTAAACTGGTCAAGTTGTGTAAACCTGCGGTTTATCCAGAATTAAATGTTTTAGTCAGTGGTGGGCCGTCAGGGCTAGCAAGGCCTTCTCTGTTAACACTATCAGAATATATATATATATATTTCATGTTAATCAGGATCAATATAATGATATTATACTATTAAACTGGTCACATTGTGTAAAACGGGCAAACCAGCGGTATATTTAGAATGAAATGTTTTAGTTATTTTCTACAAGCTTTCCATAACTTTATTTTGCAGCTAAAATAATGGAGCATGTATGGAGGAACCATCAATATTACACAGAAACACAGAGTCCATCCTCCTGTAAAGATTGAGTTTAATATGATTGCACACAGAAAACACTGCACAATAATATGACATGATATCAGAAGCTGATGAATGAACTTACCGTAATGTGATATTTATGACCGTTTTTAACTCCTGGAAATGAGACTTTACATCTCGTCAGAATCGAGTCTTTCCTCTCGGTTTGGACTCTCAGGTGTTTCCTCAGAACGCGCATGCGCAGGAGGCCTCAGGTGTCAACAACACATAAACCCTGCCCATCTCTCTTCTTCTGCTCTTAGTGTTCAGTCGCTCGTTAAATGTGTTTAGCGCCTCCTCCTGTACTGGAGATGTCATTCATTATTTATATTCACTGCACTTCCAGTTTAGTTATCCTTTGTTTCACTGTAATTCTTTATAAATTAATGTTTTTGTCATTAATATACACTCCACATTTCTTTACATTTCCCCCGCAATTATCTGTATTTGTTTTATTAATGAAAAATAGTGTATTACAGTCTCTGATGTCTTTTGTTTCTATTTATGAATGTTTATTTATATTGAATTTAATTTCTCCAAGAGGAATCTCTATTCTGTCGTTCATTTGATGGTGTTTGGCATTAAAGGGGGGGTGAAATGCTGTTTCATGCATAGTGATCTTTTTGCACTGTTAAAGACTTGGATTCCCATGCTAAACATGGACACAGTTTCAAAAGCTAAGGTGGACGTTTGATGGGAGTATTTCTTTGCCAAAATAAGTACTTCCTGTTAGTCATAAGTTTCGGAAAGTTTTTTTCGATCATGGGTCCGCTTGACGTCAACAGGGCGGAATTTTCTTGTATGGGCCGTACGGACAATTCTACCGGAAGAGCGCGCGCGAGAGAGAGAGAGAGAGAGAGAGAGAGAGAGAGAGAGAGAGAGAGAGAGCGAGAGAGAGAGAGCGTGTGAAAGCAATAGGCTACGCCCATCAAAGCGCTGGCTCGTAGCCAAATAACCCCGCGTTAAGGCAAAAGTGGATGGAATTTGCTTTTCCGGATTTTCAAATCGCCTAATACTGAAGGATGGAGCGGTCCCAACGATAAAGGTCCCAACGTTGGAACCGCAGGCAGTGAGTAAGACTGCTTCAAATGTCTGTTTTTGCCTATGCCCATCAAGTAGCCCAAACATGACCACGTATTGATCAATGGAGCATGCGATGTATAGTGTGTACATTTGTTTAGCTGGCCACTATATGTGTATGTTTGTGTATTGTAAAAGCACTCCAAACAACAATACACAAAGAATGGGGAAATATGTTGAACTAAATAAGCGCGCTTCTTCATTCAAATGCGCTACTATTCCATGTCTTTCTATGTAAACACTAGCCTGACGCGCAAAACCAGTCCGCTTACTACAAATCATGTCTACACAAACCACGCGTAAACACACACACACACACACACACACACACACACACACACACACACGATATAATTAAAGTATAAATGTGTAAATAACACAAGCCGCTAAGCATATTATATAGTTAGTGTAACTTATACCACATAGAGATGTCCTGCTCTAGTCGTTTTTGCTGCTGCTCCTGTTCAACTTTAGCCTCTGGGTCTGATTCCGGATCATAGATGTATGGCTGTATCTGATTAAAAGCCATTTTTTATGTTGAATAAAGTTTTTTCCCACTTTTAGGGATGACGCAGCTTTCAGACGCACTCAACACAGTAACAGCGGCGCGCGCTTGACATTCTTTAGCTCCGCCCACACGATACGCCCACAGCCGCACGGCTTTTTTCGGAAAGACTCGGAACAGCGCATCTTCCTTTTATAATTATAATAAAAATAAAGACTTTTCGGAGATATGCAGGATGCAATGCTACTCTATAGGTACTCAAGATTGACATGAGACTGGCTGAAACTGAGTGTTTCCCCACCCCTTTAACATCTGAATGTTTAGTGATTTAAAGTCACATCTGCTAAATGAATGAATGTATTAAAGCTTTCTGTCCTTTTCCTCCATGTTAGGATTCTTGTGTTTGTTCACATTGCTGAGAGAAATCAATAACATGAACACAATATCATTTCTTTATCGCAGGTCAACAACAAACTGAACTGAACACGGGCCGAGAACTAGTGATGGAGAAACGGAGCTTTTCCAAACTCCGAATCAACTGAACCGATTCATTGACTAAATGATTCACTCTTGTGAAGCGCTCGAGACACGCTGGCGACCCCTGCTGGTCAAAACTGTGACACTGCAATGACAACTCAGACCAAACATGTGTGATGAGACTCTTTATAACACAACTTTATTACATTAAATATAATCCACCATTAAATGTGAGGTGTGTGTATAATTTCTGCTCTTTTATTCATTTGTAGAGCTTGTTTTTGTGTGTTTTAGGCAGGGATGGGAAGTGATTCACTTTCACTTTTCCTCTGTGAACCCATGAACCAGTGTCTATATGTTTTTAAAGCTTTATAAATGTGTAGACATAATTTTAATAATAACTTTAATGCCATATTTAATAGTCTCTCGTTGACCTGAAGCTCTGCATAAAAAGCCCTACAATTGAATCAAATAACATATTATACAGACACTTCATATTTAATGGTGTCAGATGATTTTTTAATGGCCTTTAATAGATTCGAGGTTTAATAAAACATTTGTAATTGGTTTGTAAAAGGTGTTTTTCTGCATGTTTGGGCTCAGTTTTCACTGCATTTCCACTGTTTGACCAGCAGGGGTTCTCAGAGAGTCTCGAGCGCTTCAGTGAATCATTTAGTGAATCAGTTGTTCAATTGAACAGTTTGGGGGAATCACTCCTTCAGGATTATTCTAAAGTCCCAGCAGGCACAGCTGCCTCCATCACCTCCATCTGTGTTGTTTCAGTCACTCTTTACTGGATTCTCTACATTTCCCCCATTCAGCTTTATGAAGACACCATCTCTCTATATAGCCTGTGCTTTTATCCACACTTGTGTGTTTCCTCTGGCACTACACACTTCTATTATTATACATTCACATTCATTTGGGACATTTACCCTTCTATATGCTAATCTTTAATGAATGTGACACATCCTCCAGCTTGTATTGTAATTCTGGCACATCTAACATCACTATAAGCTGCTCACCAAAGTCCAAGTGCGCTCTTAACCATGTTTCTGGAGCACAAATAATATGGGCTATATCATCCAGATCTGCTAGAACTTTCTTCAACTCATTGGCTATTAAACTTCTGTCGTTCCATTGGAGGAAATGAAACGCCATGAGAAAGCCAATCAGCTCCAGACAAACCATCATCATTGGTGTTCAGCATCTCATGAATAATTTCAGCTGTAATATCTTGAATCCCCAATAACTCTGTTGCTGCTTCTACAATGGTCTTGCTTTTATACTCGACAGCTCTCGAGGACAACATCGCCCTCCTGTGGACATCAGATCATCTTTAGGGGACAACTTCTAGTTCGTCTCACTCCCTTCCCCTTCGAAAAAACTCAATCCTTGTTTTTTAAGGTCCCTCTCTGAGAATCCCCAGAGTTCTTCATCATCATCTCTTCCTTGAATATCTCCAGCCGCTGCTGATGCTGAATCTCATCAGTTGTTGAGCGGTAGGATAACACACTTTAAGTTGAGATGTGTGTAACTGGTGAATCTTCTCCTGGCTCTTCCTGTCCCTCCTGATAGTTTAAAGGGCCCGTCCTACGCTCAGCTCCATAGAGACCCTGCCATTCTGGAGCCAGTTTAGCAGAAATGTTTTCCTCTGCTTTTGAGAGCGGGTGTGAACGCATCCAAACTCTGGCGTTCGTTCTGAAGGAAAGTTCTCTTCTTCTACTGTCATAATGTGGCTTTTGTCTGAGGCGAGCTGGTGGAGATCCTTTAATTCCTGAAGTTGAGCAGCATTGCTATATGTTGGAGAATCTGGAGAAATGTCCTGGGACTGTAACACTACATCCAATGGAGCTCTGAGAGGAGTAACCCGGAGATTCTGGACCAGCTGAATTCAGCCCAAACCAAACTCATGAAGGGCTTTTCCTACATCTGCACACTTTCACTTTTATAAACGGGGACGATCTTTGAATAATGTTTCGGTCGTCACATGAAATATGATAATATGAGAGTTTTGAAGTGCTGGAGAAAGATGTGTAGAGCTATTTCTGCCACAATCCCATGGTTACAGTCAGTGTTCCTGCATTAAATCCATGGGGAATGTTGCTGATTTGAGCACTTAAAGCCTTTTATAACTGGTCCATTCTCAATGTTTGTCCTGGTTTCCCCGTCAGAGCTGTTTGATCTGTGGTTTAGCTCAGAGAATCTGCAGTGCCGAATCTGATGCTTCCTCTAGACCTCCATCGTCCCGAAGTCAATAGGTTTTCTGAAGGGGTTTTGGTTAAACGGCTGAAATAAGGTCTGTGGTGAACACAAGCTCAAGACACTTTCACGTTTTATTCTCCAGCATAAGCACATCAGTATTAGCCCACTCATGATCTTCTGAAGCTGCTGCGTGTCTTGAGAAAGGCGTTTGCTAACGAGTGTCTAATGGGACGCCAGAGGCAGGCGAGGAGAGGAAACGTCTTCAGCCCAAAAGGGAAACTCAGGGGCTTTTACAGCCTCATTCTGCTCATAATTGTGCTCTTATAAACTATTCTCACTCAAACGCTCTGGGGAAATGTGTGAGATCAAAACTGAAAGAGTTGTGGGAAGCTCAGTGATGGTGACGCTGAAGTCATGTGACCGTGGTGTCGCTCGTTTATAGCCTAGCTTTAGCTTTTTACTCCTGCGACTGCATTTAGGCTTCACAATTCATAAAGTTGTGTTATAATTATCTTGATGGACAAAATGTGCCACAAACTTGTGTTGATCCCAGAGCCTGTTTTTAGCGCTGATCCAAACGCCTGAGGGGAAATCCTATTGGGTCATTCATACTGGCAGGAGCTTTTGGAGGATCATCATTGGCTGCTTCCAAGCCACTCCATAGCAACCAAACAGAGCACCCTAGCAACCGTATAACAAGACCTGTATCTCTGCATCAGAATGTTGTGTAAAGATGGGGGTCGGATCTTTGACTCATGCTAGCAAACTGGACTTTCAACATGCTAGACATGCTAGCAGTGAATAGCTACATGCTAATGGAGATTAGCTTAGGGTTAAAACATGATAAACAAAAGTAAAAGTGTGTTAGCATTATGCTACCTAAATGGTAATCGTGTTAGCATTATTCTAGCAGAATGCTAATTGTGTTAGCATTAATGCTAGCACCATGCTAATTGTGTTATCAAAATCCTAAAAATATGCTAATCATGTTAATATTTGTTAAAAAATGTTAGCAACATGGTAATCATGTTAGCATCATGCTAGCAAAATGTTAATAGTGTTAATATTATGTTAGCAAAAATGCTAATCATGTTTGCATAATGCTAGCAACATGGTAATCATGTTAGCATCATGCTAGCAAAATGCTAATAGTGTTAACATTACGTTAACAAAATGTTAATTGTGTTAGCATATTGTTGAAAACATAGTAACAACACGTATCTATATTAGCATTATGGTAGCAACATGCTAATTGAGTAAGCATCATGCCACCAACGTGCTAATCATGCTACCATCTTGTTAAAAATATTTTAGCAAATAAAAAAATGGTGATTGTCTTATCATAATTTTAACATGTTAATCGTATTAGCATCATAATAGCAACCTGCTAATTGTGTTAGCATATTGTTAAAAACATGTTAGCAAACATGAAAATCGTGTTAGCTTCATGTTAACAACCTGCTAATTGTGTTAACATATTGTTAAGAAATGCTAACAACATGGTAATTGTGTTAGGATTATGTTAACAGCATGTTAATCATATTAGCATTATGCTAGCAAACAAGCTAATTGTGTTAGCATTTTGTTAAAAACATGTTAGCAAACACGAAAATCGTGTAAGCATTATGTTAGGAAAATGCTAATTGAGTAAGCATCATGCTACCAACATGCTAATCATGCTAGCATTTTGTTAAACAAATGTTTGCAAAAATGATAATTGTGTTATCATAAGGCTATCAAAATGTTAATCGTGTTAGCATCATGCTAGCAAAACCTGCTAATTGTGTTATTATTTTGCTAAAAAAATGCTAGCAACAAGGTAATTGTGTTAACATAATGTTAGCAGCATGTTAATCGTAATACCATAATGCAAGCAGCAAGCTAATTGTGTTCTCGTCTTTTTTTTAAAATGTTAGCAACATGGTAATCGTGTTAGCATAATGATAGCAATATGCTAATTATGTTAGCATAATGTTGACAACTTGATATTCATATTAGCATTTTGGAAAAAACACGCTAACAAACATAGTTATCATATTAGCATTATGGTAACAACATGCTAATAATGCTAGCATCATGTTAAACAAATGTTAGCAAAAATGGTAATTGTTTTATCACAATGCTAGCAACATGTTAATCATGTTAGCATAATGCTAGCAACATGTTAATCTTGTTAGCATAATGCTAGCAACATGCTAATTGAGTTAGCATCATGCTTCATCATCATCATTTATTTGTAAGGACCTTCAGCTTAAAGTGTGGTGGAAATGAAGGTTTTTGCTGCAAACACTGGAAGATGTGAAATCCCGAACTATTTCCCCAAACGTCAGTTCCAGTGAGTCCTAGTGACCATTACAGTTGATTGAGCACAAGTGGGAAACGAATGCTGGCGTTCTCCAGACCAGAGCAATGCATGAGAGCCTGTAGTTGCTCCTGACAGTGAACCAACATGACTTTAGCTGTGGAGCTGACAGGATTCCAGCACAGACGGTGTTTGGCACACATACTGAACCTCACGCCACAGAGCCTTAAAGCTAGCGCTGTAGCTCGACTGCTAGCGCAGATTCAGAGGATTTCTGTGTTCTTCCACAGGAGCAGCACAGCAGCGGCAGCACTGAAGAGGAACCAGACCATGCTGGACCTTCCACAGCTCAAGTTGAGGACAGATGTTGCAGTCCGGTGGACCAGCGCATATGAGATGCTCTCCCGTTTCCTCCAGCAGCATCTGCCATCTGTGCTGACCTCTGACCTCCTGAGGTCAGCTGTTCACTGTCATTACTGACACTACTGAAGGGCCTTAAACAAGATTACACTCATGATTTCAGTTCATCTTCTGATGTGTTGCTGATGTGTTCTGTCCTGTTAGTCAAGGTTTAGGAAACGTTCATCTTATTTTCAACTGAAATGATTCAATTCATCTTTTAGTTAATGTTGCTCTGCTGTTTCTAAAGCTGAGAAAGAGAGTCTCTGACATCTGCAACCCGACTGAGATGGAAATCTCAAATGCTGAAGAGGTCAAGCCCTCAAGCCTGTGCTGGTGGAAACAAATGTCCTGTGTGAGGAGAAGAGCCAACAGTTTCTATCATTGCTCCGCTTCACACACAACTGTTGAGTGACATGAGCAGCACTGCTAAAGACTCAAAGAGATGAAGATCTACCAAGAGCTCTCAGAGAGATATAATTCTTCAGAGGAGAAGAGCAACCTCTACATCTCATCAGCCTTAGACCCTCGGTTTAAATCTCTGCCCTTCCCATCACCAGAGGACACGCATCAGACATTTACCAAAGTGTGTCAAAGGCGGATCTTAAGGGAAAGTCCTTTATTAATCCTCTAAATGTTCAGCTCAAGTTTTATACTTTAAACCCATTCAATTACTGCTCAAATATACACCATCTAGTAAATATCTTCAGTAAGTATTTATAAGCTATTTAGATGTAAAACTGTATGATTGTATTTGACTACTGAGCCTTTTCTTCAATAATAATGCAGCAGGTCAACAGGTGTCCACTGTTTTCTTCCAGGAGGCGGCAGACTTAATGGCCAGCAGATTTCAGATCTCTCCTCCTCCTGAGCAGGAAGAAGCACCAGGTACTGTTTGCTGCTGAGGGGATGATAGACTACAGTGAGCCTGGAAAAGATCTTTCACTTTCCAAAGAGGAGGAAATCTGTGCTTGCTGATCCGCTTGGACAGACGCTCAACAGCAGTAGCACCAGTACGTCCACACCTTCAGCTGCTCCAGAGCTGGGTCTGGAAGAGAAACATGCATGTGTGACTCTCACCTTAATCTACTGGGAATGCTTTTGCATTAAAGATAAACCAGCTCTAAGCACTGAAATGTGTCCATGCTTACAGAAAATAAGTTGCCCAGTTGTAATATGTGCCTTAAGTTGATTTACAGAAGAGTTTACAGTTGACAGAAACTCTTGTTAGAAAGCACTGCAGTGTGTTCATGTTCACAGAATAGCTCATTGCACCCTTTGGTTCTGAAATGTGGCCATATTTTGTTATATAAGGTTTTATAGCTGGGCCCATATTCATAAAGATTCTAAGAGTCCTCTCAGAAAACTCCTAATTTAGCTTAAAAACCTTTACGTAGGAGTCTTAGCTTAAGAGCTATTCGGGACCGATCTGAGAGCAACTCTGAGCAAGGAAAATATTAAAACTTTGATCTCAGTGAAGAGGCGGGGCTGACCCCGTTGCTACGTATGACACAGTCTTTTGAAGACTGTGATTGGTTGCTTGTCCAAAAAGGGGAAAAAAGGAGCGCTTTTAAGTATAGGGTCTATTCTAAGCCTTCACTTTGAAATTACAAGCGCAAATTGTCCTATTTTACCGTTCTCTCTCTCTCTCTCTCACACACACACACACACACACACACACACACATTATATATATATATGTATATAAATCCTTTTATTATTTACCATGCTGTTTATTTTCTATAAGGTATTTGATTGGCTTAGAACTATAAACATTGTTCCACTCTTTCCAATTACACTGACTGCTGGCATGTCTATTTGATTGGTGGTTTGAAAGTTGGGTTTAATGCAACAAACATGATCCCTGCACAATCTAATCTATAGCGTCTCATTAAGTCTCTGTCATCCATTGTCTGCAACACATTTCTTCTCCCTCTCCGCTGCTAAAGAAACTCTTAAGCCTCTTAAAAGTCCTCGTCCGTGCTCCTAACAAATTTGACCTTAAGACTTCTTTTAAGGGTTAAGATGCTTTCTGAAATACTTGTTTCTTTACTGGGATTTTTGAGTTAATTTTCAGAGTAAACGCCCACATTTCAAAGAATTTTCTTAGAATTTTGTCACTAGGAGCTCCTCTTTGCATTCAGATTCTTTATGAATACGGCCCTGGTGATTTTCTTTTACCATCACTATTTTTAGTAATGTATGCATTTCAGAATTTCTTTTCAGCAATAAATCTGTAGTTTGAGGGGTTTTGTTCAATGTAATTTGCACAAATGTGAGATGTTGCTGCTATGACTGATATGTTAGAGATGTGAGCTTTCTTTACTACACATGATTTAGTCACAAACTGTTCTCTCTGGCAAATAATCATTGTTCAAGCTTATGGCTGTTTGTCAGCTGTGTGTGCACTTCTGCACTTATTGTACATTGTTGCTGTTCTATAAAATAGATGTACTGTTAATAAATGAAATACATCATGTGACTTTTAGACCGTGATCGTTATCATGATATATCGTGGATGATTTTCTCCCAATATATCGTCTGTCTCAGAATCGCTGGTGTTGTGATATATATCGTTATCATGGCCAAAATATCGTGACAGTGTCGTATTGTGCGGTAAACTGTGATTCCCACCCTTAGTAAGCCGTAGTGAGTTTCTGAGTTTAATTCCACCCTTTACAGGCTCTGAGAATGTTTCAGACGGAGCATTTCATCTGCTTTTACTCTTACCTGTTTGAATCCCCGCTCTGCTTCTCTCATTCTGCAATAAACACTTGTTATTTTGACTTACCTTGTCTGCTTTCTTCTGATTGTGACAGAAGACATGGGGCCATATTCACAAAACATTTGATCTCACCACTAAGAGTTCTCCTAAATGGCAGTAAAAGTTCTCTTAAAACCTCTTCACAAAGCTGCTGAGAGCAACTCTTACTAAGGAATAGAGAGAAGTCTTAAGCAAAGAGTAAGGGCGGGTTGACCTCGTTGCTATGGATGATGTCAGCACACTCACTAATAATGCCCACAATGATTGGCTGATAGGGGAGGGATCTCTGTCAGGGATTTTGGCATGCGCGGGTTGTGAGCGCGTTGTTGATGTTAGAGCTCCGTCGAATTGATTCATAATCCTTGATTTTCTCCTTATCACTCGCTTACAAACGATTATTTTCTATTATTTACAGCGTGTGAATATATCTCCGATACGATTCTCTATAAAAAACAATCGGATTGCTCTGATATCACTACTTATATCCGAACTTCCGCTTCTAACCGTAGCCCGCTAGCATTGCACGGGTGGTAGCTTATTTACACCGGTAGCCCGCTAGCATTGCACGCGTGGAACTTATTTACACCGGTAGCCCGCTAGCATTGCACGCGTGGTAACTTATTTACACCGGTCACCACTGAAACCGACAATTCGTCATCACAGCACATCTGCTACAATGACGAATAACTCGGATGTGTGTCTAATGTTACCTTTGAGTGCAGGCGAGGACACGTTCGAGCTGCATTCGGTGCAGTTGGAGTTGGAGTCGTTGGAGAAGCAGATTCGCGATCTACTAGAGAGACAAGCCGTGCTGAGAGAGCGACGATCAGCGCTTGAAACATCTCGCGCCGATGCGGTTAGTAACCTCTTGACTCCGACCTCGTCTACTCCGTGTGTTTCTATGCACAGGACCCAAGCACCCAGGACGCGATCATCATCCCTGGTTTCGTTCACTCCGGCGCCGACACGACCCTGGGTGCTTCCACAGCGGAAGACGCGAGCCAGGACCAGAGCTAGGACCTCTCCGCCCGGAACCGCTTCTCCCCTCTTCGCGAGACGGAACGCGACGCTGTGGTCATCGGTACTTCCATCGTCCGACATGTCCACGCTACCTCAGGTAAAGGCAAGGTAATCACTCACTGCTTTCCTGGTGCTCGTGTTCTCGATGTCGCTGCGCAGGTTCCCGAGATCCTGAACGGTGACGAGCGCATTGGAGCTGTCGTGCTGCACGCGGGAACGAACGACACCAGGCTGCGGCAGACGGAGGTTCTGAAGAAGGACTACAAGAGCCTGGTCGAGACGGTGCGCAGAACATCGCCTGAAGCATCGATCATCGTGTCTGGACCTCTTCCCACGTACCGACTAGGACATGAAAAGTTCAGTAGATTATTTGCTCTAAATGAATGGTTAATGTCATGGTGTAATGAACAGAAGCTGCTCTTTGTAAATAATTGGAATCTGTTTTGGGAGCGACCTAGGCTCTTCCGTCCTGATGGCCTTCACCCCAGCAGAATCGGAGCGGCTCTTCTGTCGGACAACATCTCCAGAGCGCTGCACACCATCATATGACTAGTAAGTCAAAGTCCAAATCACAGTATTTGCTGTCCTAACTTAACTGACATAAGTACCAATGTAGAAAATTATATAGAAACTGTGTCTGAACATAACTGTGTAGAACATTATATAGAAACTGTGTCTGAACATAACTGTAGAACATTATATAGAAACTGTGTCTATTCCTCGTTTAGTGAGGTCAAACATTAAATCTACTGTAAGATCTAGAAAAAATCTAATTGTGATTAAACCAGAAAATCTCAATATTAGTGAACAAAAACAATGCTGTCCAAACTTAATTGACATAAGTACCAATGTAGAACATTATATAGAAACTGTGTCTGAACATAACTGTGTAGAACATTACATAGAAACTGTGTCTATTCCTCGTTTAGTGAGGTCAAACATTAAATCTAATGTAGGATCTAGGAAAAATCTAATTGTGATTAAACCAGAAAATCTCAATATTAGTGAACAAAAACAATTTCTAAAACTAGGTCTTCTAAACATTAGATCGCTCACACCTAAGGCGGTTATTGTAAATGAAATGGTCACAGATAATAGTTTCGATGTACTTTGCCTTACTGAAACCTGGCTTAAGCCAAATGATTATTTCGGTCTAAATGAGTCTACTCCACCAGGATACTGTTATAAGCATGAGCCCCGTCTGATTGGTCGTGGCGGCGGTGTTGCAACAATCTATAGAGATATTCTTAATGTTACTCATAAAACAGGTCACAGGTTTAATTCGTTTGAAGTACTAGTGCTAAATGTTACGCTATTAAATGTAAGAAAGAAATCCGTATTATCTCTAGCCTTGGCTACTGTGTATAGACCTCCAGGGCCCTATGCTGATTTCTTAAAAGAGTTTGCAGACTTTCTCTCAGATCTATTGGTCAACGTCGATAAAGCATTAATTGTTGGAGATTTTAACATACACGTAGATAACACAAATGATGCATTAGGGGCTGCATTTACAGATCTATTAAACTCCTTTGGGGTTAAGCAAAACGTCACTGGTCCCACTCATCGTCTTAATCACACACTAGATTTAATTATATCACATGGAACCAACCCAACCGACATAGATATTATACCGCAAAGTGATGATGTCACTGACCATTACATGGTAACTTGCATACTGCGTACTGCTGAAATCTGTCATGTTGCACCACGTTATCGACCAGGCAGAACAATCATTCCAACCACTATAGATAGATTCTCAAATAGCTTACCTGATCTGGCTCAGCTGCTCAGTGAACCCAAACAAACAGATGAACTAGAGGAAATGGCTAGCAGTATGAGCACTATTTTATCTAGCACATTAGAAATTGTTGCACCAATTAGATTAAAAAAGGTTAGAGAGAAACCTAAAGCACCATGGTACAGCAGTGCTACACATGTTATCAAGAGAGAAACTCGTAACTTAGAGCGTAAATGGAAACAAACAAATTTAGAGGTCTTTAGAATCGCGTGGAAAGATAGTATGTCACGTTATAAAAAGGCCCTAAAAGCAGCCAGGGCTGAGCATCTCCGCAAAATAATAGAAAATAATCAAAATAACCCAAGGTTTTTATTTAACACCGTGGCTAGACTAACAAATAAACAAACATCGCCTGAGCAAAATATTCCGTTACAGTTTAGTAGTAATGATTTTATGAATTTCTTCACTGAGAAAATAGAAAGCATCAGAAACAAAATTGTAAATGTACAATCTTTAATGATGTCTTATGATTCAACCGCAACTATCGCCCGTCAAGAACTACTACACTGCTTTACAACTATAGGACAGGAAGAGCTAAATAAACTTATCATTGCATCTAAACCAACAACATGTTCATTAGATCCAATACCCACTAAACTACTGAAAGAGTTGTTACCTGTAGTGGAAGAGCCTCTTCTCAATATTATTAACTCATCTTTATCGTTAGGTCATGTTCCAAGAATATTCAAGTTGGCAGTCATAAAACCTCTCATTAAGAAGCCACAATTAGATCATAATAACCTAGCAAATTACAGACCAATTTCAAATCTTCCATTTATGTCTAAAATACTAGAAAAAGTTGTGTCTGCTCAATTGTGCTCTTTCTTGCAAGAAAATGATATCTATGAAAAATTTCAATCAGGATTCAGGCCGCATCATAGCACAGAAACTGCACTCATTAAAATCACAAATGATTTACTTCTAGCTTCTGACCAAGGCTGTATCTCAATACTAGTTCTACTCGATCTTAGTGCTGCGTTCAATACTATAGATCATAAACTACTCTTAGATCGACTTCAAAATTATACTGGTGTTCAGGGACAGGCATTAAACTGGTTTAGATCGTACTTATCAGACCGCTACCATTTTGTCTGTCTAAATGGGGAAAAATCAAAGATGACGTCAGTAGACTATGGGGTGTATAACTGTTACCCCTTGTCGGCTTATGTTATATAACAGAGTAGGGATGGCAAGGCTCGATATTAACTAAGGTATAGGTAAAGAAACTAGTTTGCTTTGGTTTGCTCAATTATAATTCTGAAGGATCAGACTCAAACTGTACATTACACAAAATCAACAAAAACAATAAACAAAGGTAGAAAACATCAGTGACACCAGGCATCAAACAGGAAAAGTTCAGTGTTTGGTGAATCTTGACTGGCAAAGCAAATGTCAACACTTAGCTGATGGTGAAGCTGACCAGGTTTGATAGTAGTGGAAATGTCCTTGCAAAAGTCCACTCTTTTAGATAACCCAGATCACTCAGAGATACTTCCAATGCTGAAGAAAGGAAAGGAGTCTTTCGGCCTTCTTTCCACCCGTACAATTCAAACCCTTGTTGCTCTCGTTAACCGTCCAAGCGTCGTGATCCAAGCAACAAACACAAAGTAGACTTAGCTAACGCAATCTTCAGCAACTACTTTCCCCTCATGAAAGAAAGCACAGGAACAAAAAGGTCCATCTAAGTAGAAGACAGTCACAATTAGCCTGAATGGCTCCTTTCTCAACACACTCAAAATCATAATTATACATTACATACATGCTCTGGTTTAGATAACTGTTGAAAAATAAAACATAACTTACTGATTGACCAAAAAGGAAACACATTCCTCAATCATAGGACCTTGTAAAATCAGATGGAATAGCCCAGGAAAGCCATTGTTTCCTCTATCCACATGCTGGTCTACTTCTTCGGGTATAGTACCTGGCTAAATACTCATCTATTAAGATGATTAGCGCCCCCTAACGGTGTGGGAAAATATAACCACTAAGGTAACAGAGTTAAAGCTGTTACATACCCCCTCGCTCAGAGGAAAATTGGTCATAACCATGGCAAATTTTAAGATTTTGGATATGATAGGTGTCACACTTATCAGGGTCTGAGATAAAAACAACTGAATAGTTTACAGGTCCCAACTTTTTCTTAACTCTGGCCGGACCTTTCCACTTGGCAGATAATTTAGCCATTACACCTTCCTCAGCTCTAGATAGGGGATGAGCCCGTACCCAAACCACATCCCCTTCCTGGAAATGAGCTGGTTTTCGACGCTGGTCATAGTACTTCTTCTGTTTTGCCTGAGCTCGTTCCACATTACGCTTGACAATGTTAAGAAGCTCCCTTTGTTTGTCCAGTGTGGTATAGGCAGGGTGACTAGGATCGGGCGGTCTCTGAAACATGCGCTCCATTGGGCCTTTAAGTTTCCTTCCTAGTGCTACTTCCGCAGGAGTGAATCCAGTGCTTTCATGAAAGGCGGTATTGAGGGCAAACCTGAACAAAAACAAAACAATAAACAAAGGTAGAAAACATCAGTGACACCAGGGGCCTATACCATGAAGCCGGTTTAGCTGGCTAGCCAGATATGTTTAAGCTTAGTTTGTGCCAATCCTGGGTTTAAGGTACCATTAAAGTGGTTTGGCTTTTAGCTGTGTTCATCTCCATAGTAACTTACCCTCCACAGCTAACCTGCTCCAGGGCAGGTTATGTTCTGGATAAGAGATATCAAACTGAAATTGGACCAATCAGCTGTGAGCAAAGTGACACATATCTGATGCAATAAAGTCACTCCCCTTTTTCTTCTCCAAATTAAAGGTCACTACATAGCAAATGGCTATTAAAGACTTAAGCCTCTGGCTTTTAACAATGCTTATTTATAATAATAATAATTTTGAATTATTTAAAAATAATTTATGTAATTATTATACCCTTAATCAATTACACATGTATAATTTTAATAAATCAATCATTAATATGCATTTTGTTAATATTAAAATAAATAGCCTATATAAAAGGTCATACAAATAAGCTTTAAATTCAATAACTAAATCTATAAAAAATTACATGTGAGCATAAATGTTCAATTCTCTCTATATATCAACTAAACTAACTTCATAACTTTTACTTGCATTGATGCATAAGATTTTTCTTAAAGTTGTCCTCGACAGCTCTTTTCTTCTGTGTAAATTTGTTTCAATTCTTAATATTTTTCAATCATGTATATTCTGCAGAAGAGTGAAGTTAATCACACTGCTTCTCTCGTGAGAAGTGAATCTCAGTTTTACTGATCCACAGCATGTGATTGGCTGTTCACTGCTGATGTCACAGCTAAACTCCTAAACTCAGGATCAAAGCCTGAGTTGACAGAGAAAGTTGATGATCAGCATCATAGGACCAACAAAGCCTGAATAGATTGGTTTGGTTTTGTCAACTCAAAACTAATCCTGTAACCCTGAGTTTGTTAAACTACCATCATGGTACAGGCCCCAGGCATCAAACAGGAAAAGTTCAGTGTTTGGTGAATCTTGACTGGCAAAGCAAATGTCAACACTTAGCTGATGGTGAAGCTGACCAGGTTTGATAGTAGTGGAAATGTCCTTGCAAAAGTCCACTCTTTTAGATAACCCAGATCACTCAGAGATACTTCCAATGCTGAAGAAAGGAAAGGAGTCTTTCGGCCTTCTTTCCACCCGTACAATTCAAACCCTTGTTGCTCTCGTTAACCGTCCAAGCGTCGTGATCCATGCAACAAACACAAAGTAGACTTAGCTGACGCAATCATCAGCAACTGCTTTCCCCTCATGAAAGAAAGCACAGGAACAAAAAGGTCCATCTAAGTAGAAGACAGTCACAATTAGCCTGAATGGCTCCTTTCTCAACACACTCAAAATCATAATTATACATTACATACATGCTCTGGTTTAGATAACTGTTGAAAAATAAAACATAACTTACTGATTGACCAAAAAGGAAACACATTCCTCAATCATAGGACCTTGTAAAATCAGACGGAATAGCCCAGGAAAGCCATTGCTTCCTCTATCCACATGATGGTCTACTTCTTCAGGTATAGTACCTGGCTAAATACTCATCTATTAAGATGATTAGCGCCCCCTAATGGTGTGGGAAAATATAACCACTAAGGTAACAGAGTTAAAGCTGTTACAGGTGCCGCAAGGATCCGTGCTAGGCCCTCTGCTATTCTCAATATATATGCTGCCACTTGGTAATATTATAAGAAAACATGGAATTAATTTCCACTGTTATGCTGATGACACTCAATTATATATTTCATCACGACCGGATGAAAACGCTAAATTATCTAAACTGACAGCGTGTGTTGAAGATATTAAATACTGGATGACGTGAAATTTTCTGCTATTAAATTCAGATAAAACGGAGGTGTTATTTATTGGTCCAAAAAACTGCCCACAAAACCTCTCGCAATACAATTTTACCTTGGAAGGATGTCCTGTCACTTTATCCACTACAGTAAAAGACCTGGGTGTTATATTAGACCGCAACCTGACATTCGAAAATCATATTTCATATGTTACAAGAACGGAATTTTTCCATCTTAGAAACATTGCTAAGCTACGTAACATGCTATCTATTTCTGATGCAGAAAAGTTAGTTCATGCATTCATGACCTCGAGATTAGATTACTGTAATGCTTTATTAGCTGGTTGTCCTGCATCCTCAATAAACAAGCTACAGTTAGTCCAAAACGCAGCTGCTAGAGTTCTTACTAGGTCAAGAAAATATGATCATATAACACCAATTTTATCATCTCTACACTGGTTACCTGTGAAGTTCCGTATCAATTACAAAGTATTGCTACTGACCAATAAGGCCCTAAATGGTTTAGCTCCAGTGTATCTAACGGATCTTCTATCGCCCTACAATCCATCGCGCTCTTTAAGATCACTAAACTCGAGGCTTCTGGTCATTCCTAGGATATCTAAGTCCACTAAAGGAGGGAGGGCATTTTCACATTTAGCTCCGAAACTCTGGAATAGTCTTTCTGATATTGTTCGAGGTTCAGACTCGCTGTCCCAGTTTAAAACTAGATTAAAGACGCATCTCTTTAGCCAAGCATTCACATTATAATTATCTTTTTATACTACAGTTAAATCGGATCAAAAGCATTAATATAATATTCTGAACATCAGCTACGCTAATCATTTCCCATCTGCCTTTCTGTTGTTATCTCGGGACACTAGTCCCGAGGTAAATAGTTCATCAGCTCCAGTTTGTATCCAGCCTCTCATGGAGACTTCGGATGCCCAGACACCTGTGATGAGACGACTCCACGCCTGTGAAGAGACGACTCAACGCCAGCGTTGTTATGGCCTAAATTAATACACGATTGATTAACTTTTTCGAACATTATTCTTTAACATTGTCTTTCTAACATTTTTACTGTACATCTATGAAATGCACTTTCTGTAAAGCTGCTTTGAAACAATGTGTATTGTGAAAAGCGCTATACAAATAAATTTGAATTGAATTGAATTTAATTTAATTAGAGAAATATTTTTGTGGAACGAGGTTTCATGTTGCTATATTCAAATAAAATGTTTAAAATAAAAATGTTGCTATATTGAAATAAAGATTTTAAAAAGTAGGCCAAGTGTCACTAATTAAACTAATATATGTTCAGCGTAATTGTCTCTTATATGTCTCTTACATGAATTCATGCAAAAATTATGTTTTATAAATAAAGTTTGTGAGGAGCACATTCAAATGGTCTATATAATCAGTGTGAGAGAAGGTATATACACAGCCCAGAGCCGACTCACCGAGTTACCTCGACGGTTTTCAAATCCCTCTGCCCCCCCCCCGTTCCTTACTCACGGTCTGTAATGTGGGGCAGAACTCTGGGTTTGGGCTAAATTCTGAGCTTGGAGCCCACGATCCCCTTGGGGATTAGGCGCTTTGCCTAATATACTATTTTTTTCCACTTTGGGTGGATTGTGGCAACAACCAGTAGGATTGTTTAGTGATCTGGTCTTAGTGACTTAGGAGTCCTCTTGACTACTCCTAGCGTTTCATGGATTTAGGAGCTAGTTCTAGTGCTAAAATGCTTTGTGAAATACTCTTAGAACGAAAATTTAGGAGTCCTAAAATTAGGACTGACATGTAAATTATTTTTAAGAGTTTCTCCTAAATCGGCAAGTTAGGAGCTACTTTTAGCCGTAAGATGTTTTGTGAATATGGCCCCAGACCACTAACATGCAGAGTCCTTTGAGCACGAGTGGGGATCGTACCGCGGATCCGTTTGCCGAATTGGTCAAGGCAGTTCGTCAGTCACTCCTTCCATCAACATCATCTTCTTCAGCAGCTGCCTCTGCCGGTCCCATGGCCGACCAGCGACCTATTCTGGTGAGGTGGAGGATTGCAACGTGTTCATACTTCAATGCTCTCTATACTTTGATATGCAGCCGCATCTCTTCACAAACGATTGAGCCCGAGTGGCGTTTACGTTCTCTCTTGTCTCCGGCAGAGCATTGCTGTGGCAATTCATGATCTGCTTTTATCGTCATTGGATTGAGACCTTCATCTAGAAAACCATCGGTGTGTCACAACGCCTTACTGCTTATTCTCTGTATCCACCCGCTCTGCATCCTCTGCCCTCCGCAACACCTGTCGTACTTCCAGCACCCGAGTCAATGCATCTCACTCGTACCATCTCAACCTAGCGGGGCATCAGTGTAAATGATTGAATCATATATGCTTGTAGTGTGGGGGAGATGGACACGTTATCACCAAATGCTCATCTCGACCACCACGACCCGCGGTGAGTACCATCCAACTTCCTCCTAAAATCTCCTCTCACGAGAACAGTAGTGCATATCCTAAGACGTTATACCACTGTTTCAGCATAAGCCCTCATTGACTCCGGTTCAGCCAGGAACTTCACCTCTCACCACCTCCTTCAAAGGCTCCATCTTAAAAGAAAACGTTGTTCCCAAGAATTAAGCATCCACACCATCTTGGAAAAAAAGCAGGATCGTGGTCGTGTCAATCATGTCTCCCCCATCTGATGCTCTGCATCGGCTGTCTGAATTCCAAAGAAATCTTGTTTATGGTGCTGGAAGGATCGACCGCGGACATCATCCTGGGACGCCCTTGGATGCTGGAACATGAACCGAGGGTCAACTGGAACACCGGGAAGATTCTTCATGATTCTTCATACTGTCATCAGTTCACATCAATCATTCATAAACCACTTCATGATTCAATCAATCAGTCCTTTATTACATCTCATGATCAGTTTACAATATACATATTACAGCAATCTGATAATATATCAATATTATTACAGCCTTATTACAGATTCAGAGCAGTGTGTGTGTGTGTGTGTGTGTGTGTGTGTGTTTAATCTGACACAGAGACACTGAATCTTCATAAACCCTAAATCCAGCACAGAGGGGTTCAGTGAATGTGGTGTTGAGTGTGTGTAAGTGTGTGAGTGTGTGTGTGTCAGAGACGCTGTAGAAGGACAGAGTGCCGGCCGACACGTCCACACACACTCCTGCTCTCTGAGAGGATGAACTGATGTCAGGGATATCAGTCCAGTTATTATTGTGCCAGACAGAGAATCTGTTACCATAGCAGATCAGACTCCAGGATTTGTCATTGAATCCAAACACACAGTCTTCACTCCCTCCTTTCCTGCTGATTCCTTTATATGTCACTGATATAACAGCACATCCGCTCCATTCAGCCTCCCAGTAACAGCGTCCAGTCAGACTCTCTTCACACACAACCTGATGAACAACTCCATCAAATCTCTCTGGATGATCAGGATACGGCTGATCCTCTCTCACACACTTCACCTTCCTGTTCCCCTCAGACAGAACGAGACGAGTGTGTGCTGTGTTTGGATCCAGTGTGAGATCACAGGCATCTGAACACAAGAAGAGAGAAACATCTAGAACAACAGACACTAGACGAGTGTGTGTGTGTTTGTGTGTGTGTGTGTGTGTGTGTGAGTGTGTGTGTATGAGGGTTAAGCCCTCATGTTTGCCATGTGTCTTTGTATGATATTGATTGTGTAACCACTGATGGTGAGTTTCTGTTGTAAAGTCAAGTCAAGTCTAGTCTAGTCTGTTTTTGTATTGCCAAGTCAAGTCTTCTTTTTATGTTTTGAATTTTGATTTTGGAATAAACTGCACTTGGGTTCACAAACTTGCCTCTCCAGTGGATTCATGTTACACCTATTCCCTAATTCACAGTATCTGATCCTTTATTAAAGGTCCCGTTCTTCGTGTTTTTTTGAAGCTTTGATTGTGGTTACAGTGTGCAATATAACATGTGTTCATGTTTCGCGTGTAAAAAAAACACAGTATTTTTCACACAATTTACTGATCTGTGTACCGCTGTTCTCACTGTCCTAAAAACGGCTGGTGAGTTCCTGGTTCTATGAAGTCCCTCCTTCAGAAATACGTAACGAGTTCTGATTGTGCCAGCGGTTCCCGTGTTGTGATTTGACCGCAGCTTAGCGCACGTGCCAGCGGTTCCTGTGTTGTGATTCGACAGCAGCTTAGCGCACGTTGGAAAGGTGACGCCTCTTAACGGAGAGATGTATGCGTTCAATAATCTCTACAGCGTCCCTGGGAAAGCCAAACAAAGGTGATTTGACTCCTGGATGAAAATAACAGCGTCTCAACGACATGGCGACAAACACAGTCAAACGCAACACTTCCTTTTCTCCACGCGACCGTCCTCTTCTCCACGTGGGACAGCAACAAGACCACGCCCCTTTTTTCGCGTATTCTTGTGGGCGGAGGTTAGTCTGTTCTACGGTTGTACTGACGTAATTAAAGACGGAAGTACCAGGATTTAGTCCAAGCCCGCCGTTCGCTGTAGGCTTTGAAAGGGAACTTCTGTTAAATAAAATATCTCGCTTGGCATTGAACTTTGAGCTTTATAATTTTACAGGTATTATTTATGCTCTAACAGCAACATTACACACTAACTAAAGTTTGAACAATGGGATCACGAAGAACGGGACCTTTAACAAGACACCAGTTTTCATTTCATTAAGAGAACAAAATGTTTAAAACCAAATACGTTACATTAGGCTGCAGGTAAGAAACTTTGTTTGAAATATGTTTCCTTATGGTTTGGCTTTCCTTAGGGTCTATGTAACCTGTTCTGAAATGGGTCTATTATAATTTATATATTGTGATATATATATTATTATCGCAAGAGGCTGCAATGTATATCGCAAAATGGACTTTAGGCCATATCGCCCATCCCTAGTGCAATGTCTTATGCATGTGAGCTAGAACCGGCATGTTTATTGCTCTGTAGCGCGATCCGTTTAGTTCCACGAGTCTAAATTTTTCATCGAAATACATCTAAATAATAAACTAAATTAACCATTTAAACTAAATTACTGATCAAATTATTGATCTAAAGCCCACACTGTCACTGTATGATACTTGAAATTTTTCCAGAATGGCTATACAGCTGAATAAAATTATGCTGCATTATTTTCCTGTTTAACACTGTAAAGCTGCTCTGAAACAATCTACATTGTTAAAAGCGCTATATAAATAAAGTTGACTTGACTTGACGAGTCGAATCACAAGTTGAGGTTTGAAGTTGATTTCTCAATTCATCACCCCTTTAAAACGCAAGGTGCCTAGGGAGCATAAAGAGCACAAAATGCTCACAGCCAATAGAAAACTATTAAAAAAATTTGCAATTACATGATTCTTAATTGTGTGGAAGTATAACCTTAACTTTCTTGTAAAAGTATTCTCATTCTTGCATGTTGTACTGATGTTCCCTTTCGAAAGGGAACTCTCGCTGCGTCTAGCTGACGCTATGGGGGAACGCCCTCGGCGTGACTGGTGTCTGAAGCTACTATCGAATCACGGCAAAGTCTTTGACCGACGTCAGCCCATGACGTCATCAACGTGCGACCCGGAAGTATAAAAGGGCGCCGTGCCAACACATACACATCTTTTTCGTCTTCAGGGACTGTTTGTTTGAAGCGGTATCTGCAGATCTGGTAAAGTATTACTAAAACTAGGAAAAGGATGAAACGCACAGAGAAGAGGCAGAGCTTTAGAAAGTGTGTTGACCCGTGTCAGAGATTTCTGACACCGGGAGACACACATTCTCTGTGCGTTTATTGCCTGGGCGAAGAGCATGCACAGGCAGTTCTCGAGGGAGCTGCCTGTGCAAACTGTGAGCATTTTCCAGTTAGAACGCTCCGTTCTCGTCTGGCCCTCTTCTCGAGGGAAGAGGGTGCAACATCTGGGGCTGCTGATGTGAGTTCCGCTCGCGCTGAGGCGGAGCGGCGGCGCACTTCATGGGGTTCCCAGATGGAGCTCGCTGATCGTCTGGAGAGAGGTGTGGTACTCTCGGACGATCAAACGGCTGACGAGAGCGACCTGCAGGTCGATGTGGAGAACGATGGTTCTCCGCCGAGACCTGCAGCGGGTGCTCTTCGGGACGGGCAGGAGATGGCTGAGGAGGATGATGAGAGCGACCAGGACCTGCCTGGACCCTCTCAGCCACCCTGTCCCGCGTATGCCGAGTTGCTGGATGCTATGGAGCGCGCCACGGACAGGCTGAGGCTGCCCTGGCGGCGCGCTGGGGGAGAGGTCGCTCGTGGACGGCTCGACGATCGATTTCTCCCCGGTCATACACCAGCACCTCAGATGAGCCTTCCATTCCTACCGGACCTCCATACTGAGGTCCAGGCGGCATGGAAGAACCCGTTCTCTGCCCGCATTCACCGACATCAGCGGGCAAGCTTTGCTGATGTCGAGGGAGTGGGTAAGCACGGGTATGTGTCGATGCCTCCCATAGACGAGACGTTTGCGAACTATCTCGTCTCTGGGCAGGTGTCGACACTGAGAGCTCCATCTCTGCCATCCAAACCGCTGAAAACTACCTCGCGGTTGAATGGCAGGGCATACGCGGCAGCAGGTCAGGCTGGTGCGACCCTGCACACGATGGCGGTGTTGCAGGCGTACCAGGCGGACCTGCTGGAGGATCTCGACCAGGGGGCCGGGCTGTCCCCTGAGGCGGTTGCTGAGCTGCGCCGCACCACAGATCTGTCTCTCCGGGCCACCAAGCAGACTGCTGCTGCTATCGGCCGCTCTATGGCGGCTATGGTGGTTACGGAGAGGCATCTGTGGTTGGGCCTGGCTGATATCGGGGAGAAAGAAAAGGGTTTTCTCCTCGATTCACCGGTTTCGCCTACTGAGCTTTTCGGCACCTCCGTGGAGGCGGTGGTTGGAAAGTTCAGGGAGGCGAAGGCGCGCTCAGCGGCATTTAAAACATGCATACCGCTGAGATCCGCGCCCCCACCCAGGCAGGCGGGACCTGGTCCTTCACGGTCTGAGGACCGTAGGCAGGACCAGAGGGCTAGCGTCTCCTCTCGTGCCCCCCCTCCTTGGAGGAGCAGGGCACAGAGGAGACGGGACTCCCGCGGGGGGAAAAAGGATTTAAGGGAGGTGATCCAGGACAAACGTTCCCAACGAAGGCGTTGGTAATGGGTCACTTCCCTTGAGGGCGGTTACATCATAGCCCTCTCCTTTTTCCTTTCTATGTCTTTTTATGACTTTTTACCCAGGCGCTTCTTACATCAGGCCTGAGGCGGGCCTATGATGAGTAGTACTATGTTCTGATGGCCCGCCCGGAAAGTGAGAACGCCCCTTTCAGGCATTCATGGGCGTTAGAACATGGTGGTGAGAACTGCACAATGAGTCTTCGCTCAGCATGCCGCAGGTGAGAGTGGTCTTTTTTGTATGTTATACTAAAAATATGTATTTCTTACAGACCCCAGGTTCCTGTATAGAGTTGGGTATTCATCAGAGAGAACTGTCTTTCCCCTGCTTAGTTAGGCTTCAACACAGCACCATTATCTGGGCTATGTGTGTGAGCGTGTGTTGGCTTTCCCTGGTTGGTCAAGATGGCGCCAGATAGGCCACCGCTTATGGTTTTCAGAAGATGGGCCTCCTCTCATTTGAGAGTATTGTTAGGCCGCCGCTCTTTTCTTTGAAATGGTTGCGGATTACTAGGCGGTAGCACACTTTTCTGTTAGAATGTAGTGGTTGTCTACCGCCTAGGGTTATTATGTGTCTTCGGTCCCCTAAGCCACTGCAGGTTGGATTAGTTTGTCTCTGTTACGACTGAGCGCTACGGCGTCAGTTGGTATGTGGGTAAAGGAGGCGCGTTGCTGAGGCACCGTCACCTTTTGTGTTGTACTTAGATCAGAGGCCTCCTCTCATTGAGAGTCGTTGGGTTTAATAGCAGTCAGTTTGTTTGTCTGGCAGTTATTTCTCGTTTTTGCGAAACTCGTACAGCTTGTAGGCTTCTACAAGCCTCCCTGGAACGGGTCCCCATTGTAATGGGTAGCTATCATGTGTTAGGCCTCAGCAGGCCTCCATGAAAACGAGCCGTTGGGTCTAATATTACTACAACCCACATTTTTCAAATATGGCTGTCCCAGTTAGCAGGAAGGATTGCACCGTTCTCAAGAATAACGGTGATAGTGGTAGGCCTTATCAGGCCTCTAGTAAGGCAGGTGACAATGCTTAAGCATCAAGGTACTACTAGCCTAGCTGGCTATCAGGTTAAATAGGGGTGAATACGCTCTCCTGAAGGTCGGCTGTCAATTGTAGGCCTCAGTAGGCCTCTTGAACAAGGCGCATTATCAGTTGGAAGGCCTCAAACAGGCCTCACTGGAGGTATGTACCGATGTGCGCATCAGGACAGCTAGCCTGGAGGCTATCAGGTTGTAGGCCTCATCAGGCCTCCCCGAAGGCCCGCTGGTAGGTGTAAGGCCTTACTAGGCCTCCTTGAGGGTGAGCTCTCAGGTTGTGATCACTACCAGAAGCAGGTTGTAGGCTTCATCAGGCCTCCCTGAAAGGCCTGCTGTTAACTCTAAGACCTTACTAGGCTTTCCTGAGGGTGAGTTCCCGGATTGTGGTCACTCTCAGAGGCAGGTTGTAGGCCTCATCAGGCCTCCCTGAGAGCCTGCTGTTAATTCTAGGCCTTAATAGGCCTCCCTGACTCGAACAAGGTAGTAGGCCCCATCAGGCCTCCCTAAGGTGTTCCTGGGGTCCAGTCATCTGAAAACAGTTAGCACGCAATGCATACAGGTAGCAGGCCTCTCCAGGCCTCCCTGAAGGCTGCTTATCAGGTAGTAGGCCTTAATAGGCCTCCCTTGAGGGCGAGTTCCTTAATCAGGATGCTCGAAAAGCCTGCGTAGCTTGACTGTCGAGTCCCAGATGGTGGTCACTCGAACGAGGTAGTAGGCCCCATCAGGCCTCCCTGAGGTGTTCCTGGGACCCAGTCATTGGGCACGTATTGCAATCAGGTAGTAGGCCTCTCCAGGCCTCCCCAAAGGCTGGTTATCAGGTAGTAGGCCTTAATAGGCCTCCCTTGAGGACGGGTTCCTTAAACAGGATGCCCGACTAGCCTGCGTAGCTTGACTGTCAAGTAGTAGGCCTCCATTAGGCCTCCTTGAAAAAACAAGGGTAACCTCAGCAGGCGGTATTGCTGTCAGGTAGTAGGCCTCACTAAGGCCTCCCTGAGGACGGAGTCCCGAGCCTGGATGCTTGGGTTTCCAGCATGGCTTGCGGTTAGGTAGTAGGCCTCTATAGGCCTCCCTGGAATACCCGCTATCAAGTAGTAGGCCCACAGGGCCTCCTTGAAGTTGAAGTTCCTGAGCTAGGCACTTTGATTACCAGTTCTCTGTGAGAACTTGTGGTAGTTGGGCCTACAGCTGGAGGTTACTCGCCAGGCAGGCTCAGCTGCTCCCCTCAATGAGGGTCGTCTATGAGTGCTCAGCCGCCTGAGCCTGGTCAGACGGTCGTAGGCCTCTCATGAGGCCTCCCTGTTAGATCAGTCATTAAGGCCCTTTCGGCCTCCCTACTGCTTTGAAACACAAGCACCTGGTAGATCCTTGATTTGAGCAGGCAGACTCCCCTCGATAGCAAGGGTTGAAAAGCACTACGCTGAGTGTTGCTCTCTTGGATAACCCGTCTCTGAGTTCCGGGCTAAGTAAGACTGCCTGTGTTTCAGTCCCTTAGCTTGGACGCCCCTTGGGCACCATCCAGAGGCTCTGTTTGAACAGACAGGGTTGGCTAAACCGAAGTGTCCATAACACTTAGGGCACCAGGTCAGGCCTCCCTGGTGGCACTCGGGAGAACATTTCCCGAGTAGTGACTGGCTGGGGTTCCTTCGGGTCCCCTAGCCACATTCCCTTGAAGGGACCCCTTCTTTGGAAGTAGTGGTCCCGGGCCTTCGAGCTGTCTAGATGGAACTCCACGCAGTGCGTTAGGGTTCCGTTTAGTTGTATAGCTTGGGCTATGACCGTAGGGAGTGCTGTCACTGTCAGCCCAGGACCTGAGGGGGAATCGCTCAGGTTTTTCTATGAATTACTTGAGTTGACAGTTGTCACTGCCAATGGCAGACACTCCCCTCAGCATGGCGGCGTTGGTATATCGTTCCCCATAGCGTCAGCTAGACGCAGCGAGAGTTCCCTTTCGAAAGGGAACGTCTAAGGTTACGTATGTAACCTCTGTTCCCTGAGAACAGGGAACGAGCGCTGCGTCGCGTTGCCATGCTTCAGGGCCTATCTGCCATACAGTCCCTTCAGACGAGAAGATGTGTATGTGTTGGCACGGCGCCCTTTTATACTTCCGGGTCGCACGTTGATGACGTCATGGGCTGACGTCGGTCAAAGACTTTGCCGTGATTCGATAGTAGCTTCAGACACCAGTCACGCCGAGGGCGTTCCCCCATAGCGTCAGCTAGACGCAGCGCTCGTTCCCTGTTCTCAGGGAACAGAGGTTACATACGTAACCTTAGACGTTACTGTAACATTTAAACAACATTCAATTAATAACAAGAAAACCAGACATTTTAACATTATATAAACATTTCAAATCAAAGTTCCCACAACGTTTTGAAAATGGGCTCATTTTGTTAGCTGGGCTCCATTGTGAGGACATTTGGTAGTAAAACCAGAGATCATTGTGGGGACCAGCCAGTGGTTCAAATGAGAAAAATGTATAAATTATGCTTATTTAAAATTGTAAAAATGGAGAAAGTTTTCTGTGAAGGGTAGGTTTAGGGCTATGGGCTTAGGGGACAGAAAATATGTTACATCAGTATAAAAACAATAGAAGTATATGGCAAGTCCCCACGAACATACAAAAATCCAACATGTGTGTGTGTGTGTTTGTTTGTAGACATACACTTTCGTGGTCCTGCTGTGATCCTTATCTCCCCTCCATGATCAACACTATAAACACACAAACACACATTAATGTAAATATACATCATGCACACATGCGTTCTATATGTCAGTATCAGTGTTTGACACACTTGAGTATCTGTAGTGAGCATTTCGGATCCTCCAGTTTGTCAGAGAGCAGCTTGACTCCTGAATCTCCTGGGTGATTGTAGCTCAGATCCAGCTCTCTCAGGTGCGAGGGGTTTGAACTCAGAGCTGAAGACACAAAACCACAGCCGTCCTCTGTCACCATACAGCCAGACAACCTACAGATGGATCAAAACAGCCTCGTCATCTATCTAGTTCTCTTTATATGTCTCACCAAAAACATTTTCATATTTTACTTATTAACACATTAAAACACACTGGATTTTCAAACATCAGCAATAATGCTACTCAATTAAATATATCAGTAGTAATTCAATAAACACACTTAAAAAATGTAATAATTCATGCAGTCCTCCAGAAATTCACATTTACATTTCTGTGCATGATGAAATTTCTCTGTTTAACTGTGATATTTCATTGGCTGAAGTTTTAAACATGCTTTAATTAATTTACTGTGTGTGCTAATGTGTGAGTGTGTGTTTGTGAGTGCATGTTTCTCGTGCGCATGCGCGGGTTGTGAGCGCGTTGTTTGTGTTTGAGCTCCGTCAAATTGATTCATAATCCTTGATTTTCTCCTTAATACTCGCTTACAAAAGAATACTTTCTATTATTTACAGCGTGTGAACATATCTCCGATACGATTCTCTATAAAAAACAATCGGATTGCTTTGATATCGCTACTTATATCCGAACTGCCGCTACTAGCCGTAGCCCGCTAGCCTTGCACGCGTGGTAACTTGTTTAACGTTACACCCGGTAAACACTGATAGCTACAATTCGCCATCGTAGCACTTCTGCTACAATGGCGAATAACTCGGATATGTGTCTAATGTTACCTTTGAGTGCAGGCGAGGACACGTTCGAGCTGCATTCGGTGCAGTTGGAGTTGCAGTCGTTGGAGAGGCAGATTCGCGGCCTTCTAGACAGACAAGCTGTGCTGAGAGAGCGGCGAACGGCGCTTGAAACATCACGCGCCGATGCGCACAAGTCAGTGGATACTAACATTTTGACTCCGACCTCATCTACTCCGCGTGTTTCTCTGCACAGGACCCAAGCACCCAGGACGCGATCATCATCCCTGGCTTCGTTCACTCCGGCACCGACACAGCGCCATGGACCCTGGGTGTTTCCACAGCGGAAGACGCGAGCCAGGACCAGAGCGAGGACCTCTCCGCCCCTCCCGGTCTTCGAGATCTCCACCCGGAACCGCTTCTCCCCTCTTCGCGAGACGGAACGCGACGCTGTGGTCATCGGTACTTCCATCGTCCGGCATGTCCACGCTACCTCAGGTAAAGGCAAGGTTATCACTCACTGCTTTCCTGGTGCTCGAGTTCTCGATGTCGCTGCGCAGGTTCCCGAGATCCTGAACGGTGACGAGCGTATCGGAGCTGTCGTGCTGCACGCGGGAACGAACGACACCAGGCTGCGGCAGACGGAGGTTCTGAAGAAGGACTACAGGAGCCTGATCGAGACGGTGCGCAGAACATCGCCTGAAGCAACGATCATCGTGTCTGGACCGCTTCCCACGTACCGACTAGGACATGAAAAGTTCAGTAGATTATTTGCTCTAAATGAATGGTTAATGTCATGGTGTAATGAACAGAAGCTGCTCTTTGTAAATAATTGGAATCTGTTTTGGGAGCGACCTAGGCTCTTCCGTCCTGATGGCCTTCACCCCAGCAGAATCGGAGCGGCTCTTCTGTCGGACAACATCTCCAGAGCGCTGCACACCGCCATCATATGACTAGTAAGTCAAAGTCCAAATAACAGTATTTGCTGTCCTAACTTAATTGACATAAGTACCAATGTAGAACATTATATAGAAACTGTGTCTATTCCTCGTTTAGTGAGGTCAAACATTAAATCTACTGTAGGATCTAGGAAAAATCTAATTGTGATTAAACCAGAAAATCGCAATATTAGTGAACAAAACCAATTTTGTACTAACTTAATTGACATAAGTACCAATGTAGAACATTATATAGAAACTGTGTCTATTCCTCGTTTAGTGAGGTCAAACATTAAATCTACTGTAGGATCTAGGAAAAATCTAATTGTGATTAAACCAGAAAATCGCAATATTAGTGAACAAAAACAATTTCTAAAACTAGGTCTTCTAAACATTAGATCGCTCACACCTAAGGCGGTTATTGTAAATGAAATGGTCACAGATAATAGTTTCGATGTACTTTGCCTTACTGAAACCTGGCTTAAGCCAAATGATTATTTCGGTCTTAATGAGTCTACTCCGCCAGGATACGGTTATAAGCATGAGCCCCGTCTGATTGGTCGTGGCGGCGGTGTTGCAACAATCTATAGAGATATTCTAAATGTTACCCAGAAAACAGGTCACAGGTTTAATTCATTTGAAGTACTAGTGCTAAATGTTACGCTATTAGATGTAAGAAAGAAATCTGTATTATCTCTAGCCTTAGCTACTGTATATAGACCTCCAGGGCCCTATGCTGATTTCCTAAAAGAGTTTGCAGACTTTCTCTCAGATCTATTGGTCAACGTCGATAAAGCATTAATTGTTGGAGATTTTAACATACACGTAGATAACACAAATGACGCGTTAGGGGCTGCGTTTACAGATCTATTAAACTCCTTTGGGGTTAAGCAAAACGTCACTGGTCCCACTCATCGTCTTAATCACACACTAGATTTAATTATATCACATGGAACCAACCCAACCGATATAGATATTATACCACAAAGTGATGATGTCACTGACCATTACATGGTAACTTGCATACTGCCTACTGCTGAAATCTGTCATGTTGCGCCACGTTATCGGCCAGGCAGAACAATCCTTCCAACCACTATAGATAGATTCTCAAATAGCTTACCGGATCTGTCTCAGCTGCTAAGTGAACCCAAACAAACAGATGAACTAGAGGAAATGACTAGCAGTATGAGCACCATTTTCTCTAGTACATTAGAAATTGTAGCACCAATTAGATTGAAAAAGGTTAGAGAGAAAAATAAAGCACCATGGTACAACAGTGCTACACATGTTATCAAGAGAGAAACTCGTAACTTAGAGCGTAAATGGAAACAAACTAATTTAGAGGTCTTTAGAATCGCATGGAAAGAAAGTATGTCACGTTATAAAAAGGCCCTAAAAGCAGCCAGAGCTGAGCATCTCCGCAAACTAATAGAAAATAACCAAAATAATCCAAGGTTTTTATTTAACACTGTGGCTAGACTAACAAATAAGCAAGCATCGCCTGAGCAAAATATTCCGTCACAGTTTAGTAGTAATGATTTTATGAACTTCTTCGCTGACAAAATAGAAAGCATCAGAAACAAAATTGTAAATGTACAATCTTTAATGATGTCTTATGATTCAACCGCAATTATCGCCCCTCAAGAATTACTATACCGCTTTACAACTATAGGACAGGAAGAGCTAAATAAACTTATCATTGCATCTAAACCAACAACATGTTTATTAGATCCAATACCCACTAAACTACTGAAAGAGTTGTTACCTGTAGTGGAAGAGCCTCTTCTCAATATTATTAACTCGTCTTTATCTTTAGGTCATGTTCCAAGAATATTCAAGTTGGCAGTCATAAAACCTCTCATTAAGAAGCCACAATTAGATCATAATAACCTAGCAAATTACAGACCAATCTCAAATCTTCCATTTATGTCTAAAATACTAGAAAAAGTTGTGTCCGCTCAATTGTCCTCTTTCTTGCAAGAAAATTATATCTATGAAAAATTTCAATCAGGATTCAGGCAGCATCACAGCACAGAAACCGCACTCGTTAAAATCACAAATGATTTACTTCTAGCTTCTGATCAAGGCTGTATCTCAATACTAGTTCTACTCGATCTTAGTGCTGCGTTCGATACTATAGATCATAAAATACTATTAGATCGACTTCAAAATTACACTGGTGTTCAGGGACAGGCATTAAACTGGTTTAGATCGTATTTATCAGACCGCTACCATTTTGTCTGTCTAAATGGGGAAAAATCAAAGATAACATCAGTAGACTATGGGGTGCCGCAAGGATCCGTGCTAGGCCCTCTGCTATTCTCAATATATATGCTGCCACTTGGTAATATTATAAGAAAACATGGAATTAATTTCCACTGTTATGCTGATGACACTCAATTATATATTTCATCACGACCAGATGAAAACGCTAAATTATCTAAACTGACAGCGTGTGTTGATGATATTAAACACTGGATGACATGTAATTTTCTGCTATTAAATTCAGATAAAACGGAGGTATTACTTATTGGTCCAAAAAACTGCCCACAAAACCTCTCACAATACAACTTTAACTTGGAAGGATGTCCTGTCGCTTTATCCACTACAGTAAGAGACCTGGGTGTTATATTAGACCGCAACTTGTCTTTCGAAAGTCATATTTCATATGTTACAAGAACGGCATTTTTCCACCTTAGAAACATTGCCAAGCTACGTAACATGCTATCTATTTCTGATGCAGAAAAGTTAGTTCATGCATTCATGACCTCGAGACTAGATTACTGTAATGCTTTATTAGCTGGTTGTCCTGCATCATCGATAAACAAGCTACAGTTAGTCCAAAACGCAGCTGCTAGAGTTCTTACTAGGTCAAGAAAATATGATCATATAACACCAATTTTATCATCTCTACACTGGTTACCTATTAAGTTCCGTATCAATTACAAAGTATTGCTACTGACCTATAAAGCCCTAAATGGTTTAGCTCTAGTGTATTTAACTGATCTTTTATCGCCCTACAATCCATCGCGCTCTTTAAGATCACTAAACTCGAGGCTTCTGGTCATTCCTAGGATATCTAAGTCCACTAAAGGAGGGAGGGCATTTTCACATTTAGCTCCTAAACTCTGGAATAGTCTTCCGGATATTGTTCGAGGTTCAGACTCGCTGTCCCAGTTTAAAACTAGATTAAAGACGCATCTCTTTAGCCAAGCATTCACATTATAAATAAGTTTTATACTACAGTTAAATCGCACCAACAGCATTAATATTCTGAACAGCAGCTATGCTAATTATTTCCCATCTGCTTTTCTGTTGTTATCTCGGGACACTAGTCCCGAGGTAACTAGTTCATCAGCTCCAGTTTGTATCCAGCCTCTCATGGAGACTTCAGATGCCCCTGTGATGAGACGACTCGACGCCTGTGAAGAGACGACTCAACGCCAGCGTTGTTATGGCCTAAAATAATACATGATTGATTAACTTATCCTAACATTTTTCTTTAACATTCTATTTCTCACATTTTTCAATGTACATTTATGAAATGCACTTTCTGTGAAGCTGCTTTGAAACAATGTGTATTGTGAAAAGCGCTATACAAATAAATTTGAATTGAATTGAATTGAATGTGTACGTGAATTTGTGTGTGAGCGTATGTCGCCCAGTCCGCTCCCCAGCCTGGTTAAACACCAGGCTGGAGGCAGACAACCCAGAGATGGGTCCCAGTTCTTTCCAGGGGATGGTAGCAGGGCCTGTCCTTCCTCCGGTGGAGGGCCGGGGGAAAATCCTTCTGCTGCTGGCCCCCGGGCTGGCGGCACTTGGAAAGAACTGGTGTCCCCATCTCTGAGGTCCCAGAGACCGGTGATGGCAGTGTGTGCCGCCCCCCCGGGCCGCGCCGCTCTCATCCCTCTCTGTCGCCAGCCTCCTCTCAGAGCAGACCCCAGTGGAACGTGCGTCCTTCCCTGGTGTCCTCTGTCAGGACATAGCCGTTAACCGTGCCCCCACACCAGGACGCTACGCCTCCCATGTCCGGGACAGTAACGCTGCCTCGCTGCCCCACCCTGGGTACGTCTGTGGTTCGAGCGACCCCGTTGGTCAGTTCCTGGAGCCTGGCTACAGCTTCAGGGGCTGTCCGCTGGGTCGCGAAGGCCATCAGGCTCGGCTACGCGATTCAGTTTGCGCAGGCTCCTCCCCTCTTCCGGGGAGTCCATGCTCCATGCGGGGGCCCATTAGAAGGCCCAGTCATGCGTGCGGAGGTTGCCACCCTACTGGCGAAGGGTGCGATCGAGCCTGTCCCTCCAGCCGAAATGAAGTCCAGCTTCCTCAGCCCTTACTTCATTGTACCCTAGGAAACCGGTGGGTTACGGCCAATCCTGGACCTGCCCGTCCTGAACCGATCCCTTCACAGGCTTCCGTTCGGGATGTCGGTAGCGAACGCCTCCTCGGATGCGTTCGTCGGGTAGATTGGTTGCAGCGATCGGCCTGAAGGACACTTATTTTCATGTCTCCTTCCTCGACGCGGACCGTTCCTACGGTTTGCTTCGAGGGGTGGACATTCAGTACGCAGTCCTCCCATTCGGGCAGCTCTGTCCCCTCGTGACTCTACGTAGTCTATCGAGGCAGCCCTTGTGCCACTAAGGCAGCACGTTGTTCGCATCCTGAACTACTTCGATGACTGGCTCATACTGGGTCACTCTCGTAAGCAGGTCTGCGGACACAGAGTCCAAGTGCTCCGGCACTTGGCCCGTCTGGGCCTTCGGGTCGACTGGGAGAAGAGCGACTCGTGCAGAGGATCTCTTTTCTCAGTGTGGTTTCCGACTCGGTCGCCAGGTGTGTGCTGCTTACCAGCGAGCGTGCACGCAGTCACGGCTGACTTGCCTTTGTTAATTAGAGAGCAAGAGTGCGGTCCCACTGAAGTTTTTTCAGAGGCTCCTGGGGCATATGGCATCTGCAGCCACATAAGCGCCGCTCTGATTGCTTCATATGAGACCACTTCAGCTTTGGCTTCGCGATCGAGTCCCGAGATGGGCATGGCGGTCTGGCACGCTCCGGGTACAAGTGACTCGGGCCTGCCCACAGACTCTCACCCTGTGGTCGAAACTCAGTTTTCTACGGGCAGGTATGCCCTTAGAACGAGTTTCTAGGCATGTTGTCATGTCGACGGATGCCTCTGCTACGGGCTACGGGCATGTGCAATGGACAAGCAGCCGCGGGCTCCTGAACAGGACCCCAGCGTCTCCTGCATGTCAATTGCCTCGAGTTGCTGGCAGTACGGTTCACCCTGCACCGCTTCCGGGCGTTGCTTAAGGGTCAACATGTACTAGTCAGGACAGACAAGATGGCCGTTGTAGAAAACAACAACCACTCACGCTCCGCACCTACGGTCTACGCTCCGCCATATGTCTCAACTCGCCTGCTATCTCGTTCTATGGAGTCAGAAGCGCCTGAGGTCCCTTCGTGCTGTCCATATTCCAGGAGCCCTGAACCGTGCAGCCGACGAGCTCACGGTTTCAGCCACTCCCGGGAGAATGGAGACTCCATCCCCAGACGGTCCAGCGGATTTGGGAACAGTTCGGGGACGTGCAGATAGATCTGTTTGCCTCCCACGACTCTTCCCACTGCAGCCTGTTCTATTCCCTGACCGAGGGCACGCTCGGCACGGATGCAAATTAAAACTGGCGCACAGCTGGCCGCGGGGCCTACACAAATATGCGTTCCCCCCAGTGAGCCTACTCGCACAGCTCCTGTGCAAGATCAGGGAGGACAAGGAGCAGGTCTTTCTGTTCGCCCCGTACTGGCACGGCCAGACCTGGTTCCCCGAACTCATACTCCTTGCGACAGCCCCTCCCTGGCCTATTCCTCTGAGACCGGACCTCCTTACTCAGAGACGGGGCACCCTATGGCACCCGCGTCCCGATCTTTGGAACCTCCACGTGTGGCTCCTGGATGGGACGCGGCAGGTTTGAGTGGCCTACCACCTCCGGTGGTCGCCACCATCACTTCAACTAGGGCAGAGTCCACTCGGCATGCCTATGCGTTGAAGTGGAACCTCTTCATCACCTGGTGCTCTTCTCGCCAAGAAGACCAAAAAGACTGAGTGGGGCGAGGAGACTGAATCCTCCTCGCTCTCCTCTCGTACCCTCTTGGGACCTCGCAGTAGTTCTAAATGCTCTGAAGAGAACTCCCTTTGAGCCTTTGCAGTCGGTTGATATTAAGTTCCTGTCGATGAATACGGCTCTGCTGACCGCATTAGCCTCTGTTAAGAGGGTCGGGGACCTGCAGGCATTTTCGGTTGACGAAGCGTGCCTGGAATTCGGGCCGGCTAACTCTCACGTGATTCTGAGACCCCGGCCTGGATATGTGCCCAAGGTTCCCACCACTCCGTTCAAAGACCAGGTGGTGAACCTGCAAGCGCTGCCTTTGGAGGAGGCAGACCCAGCCTTGGCACTGCTCTGTCCAGTACGCACCCTCCGCACTTACGTAGACAGCACGCAATGTTTCAGGACCTCAGACCAGCTCTTTGTCTGTTATGGTGGAGAGCGGAAGGGAAGAGCTCTCTCAAAGCAAAGGCTGTCTCACTGGATAGTGGACACAATTGTTTTGGCTTACCAGCAGCAAGGTCGACCATGTCTCCTTGGGGTCAGGGCACATTCCACTCGGAGTGTGGCCTCCTCTTGGGCCTTAGCGCATGGCGCCTCACAAACAGACATCTGCAGAGCTGCAGGCTGGGCGACACCGAACATACTTCGCTTGCTCGCTATTCCACTCCACGGACTGGATACGTGCAATATTTTTCCTCAGGTGAGCTCCCCGAGAACCCTGAGTCCCTCCAGCACTGCTTACGCCGAAACCTGTGTGTCTGCCCTCTAACGAGCCCAGACCCTCGTGTCTGGCCAGGTGCCCCGTATGCATGCTTCCCCTTCGGCGACCCTCACACGTGTATTTCCACCGTAAGCCTCCTTAGCGAGCAGGTGTCTTTCCCTTGGCAAGTCCCTGCCACCACTAGGGTTAAAAATCCACCTGCGGTTGGTATCCTAGAGTTTTCCCATATGCAGCCCTTAGCGGGTCATATGTGTACTCTTAAGTCCTCCCTACGGACAGGCATCTTTGCATACCTTCACTGGAATATGCTTCCCAGTGTACCTTGGTATTCCTGTGTTAAGCATGAGTCTTACGACAGGGAACTCACACTTACGCAGGGTACTGGAAGACAGCTGAGTGGCGGGATTATATTGGAACCCCCATTCGTTAGTCACTAATGTACGTCGTAATGACTGAACAAAAGGGAGCGTCTCGGTTACGGATGTGGAGTGGAGTGTCTTAGACAACTTCCTTGTCTGCCTCGGCTGTGAACTCACGAAGCACCACGACGCATGCGTGAGAATATGACGTAGCGCCGGCGTTCGAGAATCCATGATATCCACACTTTAGTCCCATTTTGAGCCCTGCACCGAGACCTAAAGCACGATCAATGTAGAATTCAACAGCTTAGATACGGCGCGTCTTCCTCTGCTCGTTGTAAACAAATCTCCTCCTCGCTTCTGGGTCACGTGTCTGAACGCCGGTTCTGCGTCATATTCTCGCGCATGTGTTGTGGTGCTTCGTGAGTTCACGGCCGAGGCCTACACAGAAGACAAGAACTTGTGGAATAAAGTCGTTATTTTGATTTTTTTTTCCCGCACAAAAACTATTGTCATCACTTCATAAAATGATTGTAGAGCCACTGTAGTGAGATGGACTTTGTAACAACGTTTTTAGTGCCTTTTATGGGTCTTGTGAGTGCAAATGTACAAGTGTCAATGGAGGCCTTTCTCAGCATCAGCTTTCAACAAAAATATCTTCATTTGTGTTCCGAAGATGAACAAATGTCTTACGGGTGTCGAACGACATGAGGGTGAGTAATTAATGACATAATTTTCATTTTTGGGTGAACTAACCCTTTAAATAAAAAATTGCTACATTTTTGAAGCCTAATTGAACTAATGCCTAATTCTGACTTAATCTAAACCCTGTCTGTGAAACCAGGCCTTAATGTTTTTAATTTTGATTAACCACTGAAAGATGTGTGATTTATTAACCAGTTTTTTTTATTGATTGCCAGCATTAATTTATATATTTAAAGTTTATAACTGAGTGGAATATGGAGTTTTGCAACAAATAACACAACCTTTAACACAGTGTTTCGATTTATTATTATTTATATAAATCATTTTATGAAATGATCTATACATGATATGCCCCATCTTCTTATTCTACTTGAATTTATTGATTATATTTTTTTTAAAAATTCATACAAGATGCACACTTCTAATAAGGTTAGAAACGCTGTAAAGGTATAAATGCCTCTGGAAATCTATTTAAGGGGTCAAATATTGTCACTTAATTGAAACGATTATTTCTGTCACTGCTGCTATAGACCAATGCACAGAATATGAAGAACATGAAAATCTTTGAGAGTCAGCTCTCCATGACAGTTCTAAACCAGACAAGATACCAGACCAAAAAACACACACTCAGTAAAATATCATACAATTATAGTTCATCAACAAAATCCCAGAAAGGTATTGAGGTATTATTTTTTTCAATATTGCACACCCCCAGTGTATGTGTGCTTAATAGGTGTGTGAATCTGCACTGGTCTCATGGCTCAATTCAATTATGATTATCATGTCAAAAAGAATGACTGAAAGAGAGCAGAAAACACACATCAACAGTCAGATCATCTACAAACAGACACCAACATTATGACCGGCAGACTGTAAATTATATTTTATATGTTCTTAAATACCTCAGTATCTGCAGATGACAGTTTGGACTCTTCAGCCCATCAGTGAGCAGCTTCACACCTGAATCCTGCAGGTCATTGTTACTCAGGTCCAGCTCTCTCAGGACACAGTTTGAGGATTGAAGAGCTGATGACAAACTCTCACAACACTGATCAGTGAGATTACAGCCAGCAAGACTGAAAGAGAGCAGAACATACACATCAACAGTCAGATCATCTACAAACACACACCAACATTATGACCGGCTGACTGTAAATTATATTTTATATGTTCTTAAATACCTCAGTATCTGCAGCTGACAGTTTGGACTCTTCAGCCCATCAGAGAGCAGCTTCGCTCCTGAATCCTGCAGGTCATTGTTACTCAGGTCCAGCTCTCTCAGGACACAGTTTGAGGATTGAAGAGCTGATGACAAGCTCTCACAACACTGATCAGTGAGATTACAGCCAGCAAGACTGAAAGAGAGCAGAACATACACATCAACAGTCAGATCATCTACAAACACACACCAACATTATGACCGGCTGACTGTAAATTATATTTTATATGTTGTTAAATACCTCAGTGTCTGCAGATGACAGTTTGGACTCTTCAGCCCATCAGTGAGCAGCTTCGCTCCTGAATCCTGCAGGTCATTGTTACTCAGGTCCAGCTCTCTCAGGGCACAGTTTGAGGATTGAAGAGCTGATGACAAACTCTCACAACACTGATCAGTGAGATTACAGCCAGCAAGACTGAAAGAGAGAAGAACACACACATCAACAGTCAGATCATCTACAAACACACACCAACATTATGACCGGCTGACTGTAAATTATATTTTATATGTTCTTAAATACCTCAGTATCTGCAGATGACAGTTTGGACTCTTCAGCCCATCAGAGAGCAGCTTCACACCTGAAACCTGCAGGTCATTGTTAGTCAGGTCCAGCTCTCTCAGGACACAGTTTGAGGATTGAAGAGCTGATGACAAACTCTCACAACTCTGATCAGTGAGATTACAGCCAGCAAGACTAGAAAAGATGAAATAATATAACATTAAAACAATAATGAAATAACAATAAAGGAATGGAAAGGAAGTTGCCACTTGTCTGAACTCAGGAACCTGGAACAAAATATTTTAACATTCTAGCCTGGATAAAAGATGAATGATGAACTACTGAGCATGGAAATTCAATCATTTTATCATTCATGTTCATTAAAGTTGCAGTAAGTGATTTTTGAGAAACACTGTTGAAAGTGGATCGGACCAAGCACCATAACACACTTGTAGCCAATCAAGACCAATCAAGACCTGGGTACGCCCAGAAGACTCAGCAACACCCGCTGCTCTTTCTAATAACTTCTCTTTCTCCCACACCCCACGCCAGACTGGGAGGGGTGGTCGCACTGGTCTTCTCATTCATAACAACTGGAAATACTCAACTCACACATCTTCTCCATCTACACTACTTCATTGGGACCCATCATTCAGGCACATGGCTTCTCATACCACTGCTATGCTGATGACACTCAGCTCTACCTTTCATTTCACCCAGACGACCCCACAGTAGCTGCACGAATCTCCAGCTGTCTGGCTGACATCTCTGCATGGATGAGAAAACATCACCTGCAGCTTAACCTGGCAAAGACTGAGTTTCTCATCTCCCCCGCCAGTCCCACCATACAACATGACTTCACCATCCAGTTAGGTACATCCTTGATTTCCCCATCAAAGTCAGTCAGAAATCTTGGAGTAACATTTGATGACCAGCTGTCCTTCAGAGAACACATTTCTAAGACAGCTCGCTCATGCCGGTTTCCGCTCCACAACATCAGGAAGATTAGGCCGTTCCTAACAGAGCACGCAACACAGCTTCTTGTCCAGGCCCTGGTTATCTCTAGACTTGACTACTGCAATGTGCTTCTGGTTAGACTCCCCTCTTGTGCGATCCAATCACTTCGAATGATCCAGAATGCAGCAGCACGTCTTGTCTTCAACGAGCCCAAAAGGACCCACGTCACACCTCTCTTCATCTCCTGCACTGGCTACCACTCGCTGCTCGCATCAAGTTTAAGGCGCTGACGCTTGCATACAGAGCCACCACGTGCTCAGCTCCTGCTTTGACTCCATTCTACAAATCCACACCCCCACCAGAAGCCTTCGCTCAGCAAAGGAACGACGGCTTGTGGTACCATCACAGAGGGGGAAAAAATCCCTTTCCAGAACATTTTCATTCAACGTTCCCAGCTGGTGGAACGATCTTCCCAACACCATCCGAAACGCAGAATCATTGACATCATTCAAAAGTCAACTTAAAACTCAGCTCTTCCGTGAGCACTTAACCTCGTAAAAAAAAAAAAAAAAAAAAAAAACTTTTCCTCTCCTCTTTCTCTTTCTTCTTCCCTCCCCACTCTAGCCTGTGCTACACTGAGCAATGTACAAGGTCTCAGGATTTCAGGCTCTTATTGCGCTTCTTGACTCTTCATGACCTATCACTTCATGTTCCCCCAAGTTGTAAGTCGCTTTGGATAAAAGCGTCTGCTAAATGCATAAATGTAAATGTAATCATCAGCAGGGGGCATGTCCACTCATGATGGTGGAGGAGAGACAGTGAGCCAATCAGCAGTAGGGGGCATGTCCACTCATGATGGGGGAGGAGAGAGAGTGAGCAAGAGGAATAATTAAAGAAAGACTGTAGAAAGAGAGATGGATGAGAGACATTACAAAAAATAAAAGGTCAGAGGAATATCACCGGAAAAAGAAGGGTTGTGATCAGGAAAGAGCTTTATGACACATATTTCCAGCACTGGAGAAACCCAAACGGGAAGGCCTGAAAATGAAAATGGACGCCAATGTTGTGTTGTCGTAACATTGGTAACTAGTAAAACTGGTGACTAACAACAATGTCTTGCTTGTATATACTATGTGTACTGTATGTTCATTTTTTGTTCTTCCTTGTTGTTCGTTCATCATTATTTTTCACTATTTTCGTCATTGTTCTGGATTATAAAGAAATACTAAACCATAATAATGAGCCTTAAAATATAAATATAAATTAAGCACTCAAGTTCATGCATAAAGCTTGTCACAGAACGCCAGCAAAAGTAATGATCATGAATGTGTCAAAAAAAAACAGCAAGACTGTATATCTGGACATTTGAATGTTTTACGAGTTATAGTGTGACAAGTGTGTTCAAAGTCTGGCCCGGGGATGAACTTCAAATGGCCTGCAGCTTGTCTATTGTGTCAACACAAGGCAACAGCACTAGATTTTTGGTGTAGCAGTAAACCGTGAATGACAACAATTTGATAAATAAGCATTGCCATTTATATTACGTATATGAAAAATTTAACTCGACAAAAGCGCAGAGGTCTTTCATACAAACCTCAAATGTCTCTCTAGTTTTATCCCTAGGAGTCTGAGCTGTTTTGGGGCCCTTTAGAAGTTTTGACATGCTCTTACATTTGTGCTTTTTTCAGTTGCTTATAAAAACATTAATGGCAAAAGTGTAATTACACTGTTTTGAGCACAAACTGAGCTACCATAATATGTGAGCAACATGTATGTACACGCTTTTTTTTGAGAGAAAAAAGTTTTATGCAAGGTTTTTTAAAAATCCCCCATAAATGTTTTAAAATTAAGGCCTCAAAACACACAATAGATATGTGTTCACAAACTTTTGGCCAATGGCTGTTATTGAGTTTTTGCTTCAAACTGATGTGAGAATCATTGAGCCTACTCATTCACATAAAACAATATATTCATTCACAATTTGTAAGACAGTTTTTCTTCACAAAGCCTGTATGCGAGGAGGCATGATAGCTAATGAATAATGCTGGAATCTCACCTGAGATGACAAAAGAACATAATAGCCCACACAATGAGCTGCATAATGAATGAGCTTCTGACTGAGAGAGCAAAAAGATGCTCTTCTTATTTAGTTGAAATTGTCCTTATCTAGTAAATGCATCTTGATTTAAGAATGTTTAAATATTTAGACTAGAAACAAGACAAAAATGACTAAGAAGAGCATTTAAAAAAAATGGTACTATTTTTTGTTTTTGAAAGTAGTCTCATGCTAAAAAAAATAATAATAATTAAAATTAAGATACAATTTATATGAACAAAATTCACTTTAAAGAAAGCAATTCACTTTCTACAAAACAAAACTCTAGAATAATTTATTTAGAATGTAGTCAACAAACGCCTATTATATTTTAAATGATCAAAAGATTTGACTACACTTAAAAAAATGTTCTTCTTATTTAGTTGAAAATTGTCCTTATCTAGTAAATGCATCTTGATTTAAGAATGTTTAAATATTTAGACTAGAAACAAGACAAAAATGACTAAGAAAATAATTTTTCCAATTTTTTATGTATATATACACAATACAATACAATTTTATGTTTTTAAAAGTAGTCTCAATGCAAAAAATAAATAAATAAATAATTAAAATTAAGATACAATTTATACAAAACGAAATTCACTTTAAAGAAAGCAATTCACCTTCTACAAAAAAAATCACTTTCTACAAAACAAAACTCCAAAATCATTTCTGACAAACTTTGATATTAAATAAAAAAATACCATTAGGCTATAATATTTAAACATCAATTTGAAGCTAAATACGTTTGACTGGTACTATATTTATAGTATCTGAGCAGACGTGTGAATAAAAGCTTTATTGAAGTGACACTATAATCTCTTTTACAATAAACACATTATAATCTGTCCAAAACAGGCCAAATAAATATTGTCAAAACAGTCTTGGGTGTATGACATTTAATGTTGCCGCAGGACTCATATTTAAACGATCTTTTTGCATTTAATATTCACAGATGGTAACAGAATAAACTTACCTGCCTTACAATCAGTTGCTCTGGAATCCTGGAATAAATCCAGGATTGCTGCTCAAACGCGTCTCAAAACGATGTAGCTGAAGTAACGTTACAGCGCTTCACTAGATGTGTTTGTATGAGTTGATATGGGCGTTGATGCGGGGATCGTCAGTTTTGAATCTGAAAGAGCGCACTCTGTGTGGGCTTAGGGGTGCACTGATCCGATATTAGGATCGGATATCGGCCGTGATACTGACAAAATAGCTGGATCGGGGATCGGAAAAATGAACAGATCCACAAGCCGATCCAGGTGTTTTTTTCCGTTGCAGCAGAACCTACGTCATTCGTCAGCTTCACGTGTGTCGCATGCTAGAAGAAACATGGAGCGAGTGTGGAGGAGATATTTCACGCTTGCCACGCCAACTAGTTCTTCGGCTGTTTGCAATGTCTGCAAAGTAACTTAAATGTTTCGAGGGGAGGTGGTATTACTGCAACGTCAGGGTTTTTCCTGCATTGAACATTTTTTGACGGCCGCCAAAGCCTAATTTGATGAGTTATTGTGATTTACGAGTGATGTAGAACAGATGCTGCGCTTGTGACTGAGTAACAGAGAGAAGAGCTCCTCCCCCGCACACACACACACACTCTCTGGGTCTTCAAAATAATACGTTTTAGCTGTTAGCTCTCTCATATTTCACATATTAATCCATATCAAAAGGTCGGAAGACCGAAACCATGTTGCACCTAACACATTCGGACAATTTTTTTTCCTTGAATTATCGCTGGTTGTGAATTGCGCTCAAAAAATTGTTGACTCTTCTCTGACCAGCTGACATTAAGCATACTTTCAAAAAACGGGAGACAAATTATATTCAGTTATGAAGTGTTTTCTGTGTGTTGACATCTTTCGCAATGTTCTAACAGACGGGATTCACACACAACGCATCTGCTAATGTCCGATTCGCCACCTAATGACTCCTTTGAACCGAATCATTTTAATGACTGGTTAGAACAACTGATCTGTCCAACACTGAACTCAAGAATCAGTTTATTAATTTACTCAGAACGCATCTGAAATGAGAACACAAGTGTGCTTACCCAATTTAGCAAGAGTGGGTAGTAAGAATTATTTTTAATTATCAACAGTATTTCAGCTTATTTCTGTTGGCAATGTGTAGTAAAATAAATAGGACTAACCTATAATAATTTAGACAGGAGTGAGGTGAAACCAGAACAAAGTTGTTATTAGCTAGCTGATAATTTTTATTAAATTGCATATGGCAGAAAATTAGACTATTTGTTAATTTATAATGCTACTTTTTAATATTGATATGATTATATACCAAAACAATTATCTGTAGTGTAAAAAATGTTTGGTATCTGTCAGATTACTATTGTATGTTTGACTGTTTTTTGTTTCCACTGCTATGTTTAATTTATTTAAAGAAGTTTGATTACATTCTATTTTAGATTTGAATGCACAATTGTTTTTTTTAAATAAATAAGAATTCAACACTTTACATACATCTGTTATTTTGTCTTAGTTATGTTTAGTTAGTAAAGTCTTTAGTCTCTTCAAGGAAGGTATAAGGTGGAAGATATACAGTTTATTATTAATTCAACAATAGTATCGGATCGGTATCGGGTATCGACAGATACACAAAGCCCAGGCATCGGTATCGGTATCGGGACTGAAAAAGTTGGATCGGTGCACCCCTAGTGGGCGTGGTCGCATTAGCAGATAATGAAGTGGTTCATGGGTGACTGACATCAATCTCTTTTCACACAGATTACATAAACACAGAATATTTCTTTTCAATTTGGTTTACATTGTTTAAAACCTGACATTTCAGCGTTTCTTTAGACATATGTCTCATGTTTGCGAGACAAGTATTCACTAAGCTAGAGGTCCTTTTCTGAAGACTATCTGAATGAATGTCTTTGAGAGAGAGGCTGCAGATCACGCATCATGTTTGTTTTGTTTATTTTGCAAAAAGCAAAACATTTTGTATTGTGCTATGAAGATATAGTATATATAGAAAAATATATAATGGAATTTTGAATGGTTGTATAAGGGGTGGGTAAATAAGTCAAGTCAAGTCAAGTCAACTTTATTTATATAGCGCTTTTAACAATGTAGATTGTTTCAAAGCAGGTTTACAGTGTTAAACAGGAAAATAATGCAGCATAATTTTATTAAGCTGTATAGCCATTTAATGTCATCAGTTCATTTAAATTTCCATACGGTGACAGTGGGGGCTTTAGATCAATAATTAGATCAGTAATTTAGTTTATATGGTTAATTTAGTTTATTAATTAGATTTATTTCGATGTTTAGTGTCCCCAACTGAGCAAGCCAAGCCAAGCCAGAGGCAACAGTGGCAAGGAAACCAAGGGCAGTTTTCCTCTGGCCAATTAACAAACAGCGTATTATTATTATTATTTTGGCAGCTTTACAGGTCAGAGGGCATAATAGATCGGAATATTCGAAATGTCTTTGAGAGAGAGGCTGCAGATCGCGCATCATGTTTGTTTTCTTTATTTTGCAAAAAGCAAAACATTTTTGTTTTTTGTTTATTGTGCTATGAAGATATAGTATATATAGAAAAATATATAATGGAATTTTGAATGGTTGTATAAGGGGTGGGTAAATAACAAGCTTTTGCTTCAGCCCGCTCCTTTTCGGACACGTAATTAATTGATGGTTATTCTTAGATATTGTTTTGTTTGTTATGTGGTAACACAATTATTGTATGTTCATATTTTATTTAATTTTTTTATTGGTTTTTGATAAAGAGTTTTTAAGAAAAAGAAAGAAAGAAAGAAAGAAAGAAAGAAAGAAAGAAAGAAAGAAAGAAAGAAAGAAAGAAAGAAAGAAAGACATACTATATAAGAAAGTTACAAAGTCTAACAGTAGTATTCAGGTACAGAAATGTAATAATTAGGCCTAAATGTAAAATACTGTAGAAATTAAATATAGATTATCTTTGTTAAATCTGTATTTTTTTGTTTTAATAACATTAATGACACAGACATCAGCAGGAATATTAGGCTGCTGTCACTTTAAAATGGACCGAATATACTGACACACATCTGGTTTCTTTCTCAACTGTTCACATAACCGAGAGAATACTAGCCTGGAGCGATATTTTTACAGTTTTGTGTGTCCAATCAATTGCAAAACTGAAATCAATTTGTTGTTTGCGTGATATGAAACATATTTCTCTCTCTCTCTCTCTCTCTCTCTCTCTCTGCATGCGGGGAGTGTTTGGGGTGAGGGTGCTCACGGACAGGTGTTGGGAAGTATGAAGGTATTTTTGGTGCAAAACAACTGATCACGCATGAGAGTGGGATTTGTAGCTGTAGATCATATCCACACATGTGTACCAATACATTTGAAGTCACAGAGAAAAATATTTTAGGAGTTGTAAACTTGTAGACTTTTTTCTCACCTACAAACACAACGCAACAGTTACACCTTCACACACTCTTCACAGCAGGCGCACAAATCCTGTTCTACGAATCACAAGTGAAGAAACTCATACGCTCACATTTTTGCTACAGTTGCTGCAGTAAATATGGTGCAAAACCCATTCACACACCCGCATCAAAAATGTGAAGTCACAGACAAATTTTGCACATCCGCAAATTAATATGTGAATCCATGCAATGAGAGTTGCACACTTGTAGAATATTTGGTCACAAATGTATTTCTTTTCTTGGATATTTTTCTAACACAATCACAAGTCCAATCACTTGCAACTGCTTTAATCTGCTGCTGCGAGTCTCAAACGCAGTTTATTCGCCTTCAAATGACACGTTCCGCGCGCTCTCACTTTTGCACCATATACTGCGCGAAATGTGGAGCAAAAGAGATTTGTGCATCTGTGAGGCAGCGGTTCAGAGAGCAGAGAATTTCGGCCAATCAGAAGAGCTCTTTTAAACCGGTGGCGCGCGACCGAGAACGGGAAAAATACATGAGCGATCTCTACCTAGCAGGCGAAGTCAAGGAACGGTATGTTTTTTTTTCTCTCCCCCTGCAATCACTCACCGTTATACATTTGTTTAAGCAGTTTTTATATGTGCACTGGTCGGCTAAGTTGGTGATCATTGTTTCTTGAGCTAGCCTTTCTTGTTTCACGAAATGTAATCTACTGTTAAGTTTGCCATCCAATCGTCTCATAATTAAAGATACTCTCATATTAAACGATGTATTCCTTATATTCTCTTCAGCTTTACCTTCTAGAAAAATGACAGAATAGGGTGGGTCTTCACAGGTCAGTATCATATCAAGTAACTTATGCACCCATTGTAAGACTACCATGTGTACCATGTTTTTCTTTTCTTTTTTGGTTTGGTTTGTTTTTGGTGGATGATAACATTTATAGAAATACCATATAGGCTTTATAAAATGTTAATTAACCTGCTCTGTGACTCACTGCAGCTTCCAATTAGGCCTACTGGGCAAATAATATCCCTTTACTTTACTATGGTATATCTATTATGTTATCATCCACCAAAAAAAGAAATGGTACACATGGTAGTCTTTGGGTGCATAAGTTACTTGATACGATGCTGACCTGTGAAGACCCTGTTCTGTCATTTTTCTAGAAGCTAAAGCTGAGAAAATAAGGAATACATTACTTAATATGAGAGAATATTTAATTATGAGACGAGTGGATAGCAAACTTAATAGGCTAGTGTTAGCGTAACTTACATTTTGTGAAACAAGAAAGGCTAACCCAAATAGAGAAAAAAGGAGGAGAGAGAAAAAACCATACCTTTCCAGGGCTCAATTTTTATCAAAAGTTTGGAGTGAGATTGTATCTGTTAGGGGAGGAGCCACTCAAATATTCGCAGCAGCGGCCCCTCTGCTCCAATTTGACCTATTGTTCATAAATGACCAGCACAAATAGAAGATGCCGCTCGTTGACTGAAGTGCCTGTTCTTTGGCCTGATGCCCTTTACTTTTCACATGCCAGTTCATATCTGTCACACCTTGATGGGCTCATGAGCTTTCCTGTCTGCAGTAGTAGGAGCTGGTGGTGCCTATGGCGATGAATGACCATGTGGTTGACCACTCACTTTTAAAAGTACACCTATAGGTGGCTGCTCCACTTAATGCTTTCTTCTTCCCTGCTGTCATTACATCTTCCACTGTCTCCTCCTCTGATCTGGCACTCATTTTAAGGTGCTGACCCTTTGGAGCCCAGAATGAAATAATACTCTTGCTTTTTCCCTGATATCTTTAATCAGACAAATGCAGTGATTAAATGTATGCATCCCCAGGATATAAAACATTACTGAAACATGGCAATCTGCTTTAAGTCTTAACACAGCGGAAAAGAGTATTAGTTCATGATAATTTGAAATAAAATAAAATACATCTCCAGTACTTTCCTTATTTTCAGGAAGCCTAAGCTAAAGCTTCTGGTTACAAAAGCAGCTGGAGAGTTTTTGACTACATCAATAATAATTGGGGGGTTGAAGTGTGAACCATTTAGGGTTTATTTTTTGCAAAATCCACATTTAAAGTAATTACAATTGAAAACAATTACAGGTGAGATGCCTCATCATTAGCATAATGCCAACGTTAACATTTTTTATCTATAGCATAGTTATGAAAAATAGCATCAGTCAAGATGAGTCAAGATGGCGCCGAGGATGGCCGCAACGTCGCAAGCTCTGCTGAAACAGTGTAGTTTTTTGTTTGTTCTGTTTATAGTTTTTGTGTTTTTTGTCTTGGATGTTGTCTGCCTTACTACGTATGACAGACAGACACTTTTGGACATTGATTCGGCAATCGCACACCGAAAACCGGACTTTAAATTCTTCAGTGACGAACCGCTGCTTACAAACACGGCCCGAAACGCCGCCGGAGAAGGGGAAGCAGAGCCGGCGTGCTCATCAGAGTAAGACGCCGCGCAAACCGACCCCCGCTTCCCAGTATTTTACTGGCAAATGTTCAGTCTCTGGACAATAAACTCTGCGAGCTGAGAGCGCGGATCTCTTTCCAACGAGACACGAGGGACTGCTGCATTATCTGCCTTACAGAAACTTGGATGTCCGCTGAGATTCCAGATTCGGCCATCGAAACCGCGGGGTTCTCCGTGCATCGAATGGACAGAGAAAAAGATCTCTCTGGGAAAAGCAAAGGCGGGGGTGTATGTTTTATGATCAACCGATCCTGGTGTGATCAGAGGAACGTACATTCTATCAAGTCTTTCTGTTCTCCTGATCTGGAATTTCTCACGGTTCTGTGTCGACCATTCTGGCTACCGAGGGAATTCACAGCGGTCATCATCACAGCTGTGTATATTCCCCCACAAGCCGACACAGACCAGGCACTAAAGGAACTGTATAGGACAGTGAGTGAGCAGGAAACCGCGCATCCTGAGGCTGCGTTTATTGTGACCGGGGACTTTAACAAAGCCAACTTCAAGCGCATTGCACCCAAATACCACCAACATGTTAGCTTCAACACACGAGGGAACCGAGTTCTGGATCAATGTTACTCTCCCTTCCGGGATGGTTACAAAACACTCCCGCGCCCACCATTTGGCAAATCGGATCATTCTTCCATTCTCCTTTTGCCCGCATACAGGCAGAGGCTGAAACAGGAAGCACCCGCCCTCAAAACCATCCAGTGCTGGTCGGACCAATCAGACTCTATGCTACAGGACTGTTTTGATCACGCGGACTGGGAGATGTTCCGGTCGGCCTCTGATGATGACATCGAGGTCTACGCTGATAGCGTAACGTGTTTCATCAGGAAGTGCGTAGAAGACGTTGTTCCGACCAGAACAATACGGCTGTACCCTAATCAGAAGCCGTGGCTAAATGGGGATGTTCGCGCGGCACTCAATACGCGGACCTCCACTTTTAACTCCGGTAATGCGGAGGAGCATAAACAAGCAAGTTATGCCCTCCGGAAAACTATCAGAGCAGCAAAACGCCAGTACAGGGACAAGATTGAAGGACAGTTCAACACCACCGACTCCAGAAGCATGTGGCGGGGAATTAACACCATCACGGACTATAAAGGGAACACAAACTCCACCGTGAACACCGCTGCCTCTCTCCCGGACGAGCTGAACACCTTTTATGCTCGCTTTGAGGGAACTAACACCGCCCTCGCGGAGAGAGAGCTCGTGGCTGAAGATACAGAGGTTAGTGCACTCTCCGTGCTGTAGCGGATGTAACCCGATCCTTCCGGCGGGTGAACGTCCGTAAAGCCGCGGGTCCAGACGGCATTCCGGGCCGCGTCATCAGAGCGTGCGCAAACCAACTGGCTGGAGTTTTCCCTGACATTTTTAACCTGTCCCTCTCCCTGTCTGTGGTCCCCACATGCTTCAAAACGTCCACCATTGTTCCTGTACCGAAGCAGTCAAAAATACTCTGCTTAAACGACTGGTGTCCTGTTGCTCTGACCCCCATCATCAGCAAATGCTTTGAGAGACTAGTCAGAAACCATATCTGCTGTTCTCCCCCCCTCACTGGACCCACTGCAGTTTGCATACCGCAAAAACCGCTCAACTGATGATGCCATTTCATCAACAATTCACACTGCTCTCTCCCACCTGGAAAAGAGGAACACGTATGTGAGAATGCTGTTTGTAGACTACAGCTCAGCATTCAACACCATTGTGCCCTCCATACTTGACGGGAAACTCCGGGCTCTCGGCTTAAACAGCTTGCTATGCAGCTGGATCCTGGACTTCCTGTCAAACAGATGGCGTGACAAGATGGCGGCGCGAGTAGATCGCGAGGCTCAGCGTCTCCCCAGATTCTGCAATTTTGCGGTATTTTTCCTGTTCTTCTCGGGTCTGTTCGCACAGAACAGTTGTGCCTTTACATCGTACACCCGCGCTGAGCTTTTGGATATTGGTTTGCGAATTTCCGACAGTTTTATGGACAATCTACAACTCCTTCCTGAGATCGCTAAGACACCGGTGACTCTGCACTCTACCCGGCCGGGCGGAAGTGCACGCAGACGGCGGCGTGATCGTAAACAAAGGCGAGGGAGACGTGGAGGAACGCGTGCTAAGCTAACGCTTACTCCTCATCGGCTCTCTTTACCCAGCATTTTCCTTGCCAATGTACGGTCGCTAGTGAACAAAATGGAGGAGATTCGACTCAGCATCACACACAGTAAGAAACTTTTGAACTGTAACGTCCTAATATTCACGGAAACCTGGTTAAACAGCGGAATACCGGACACCGCTATCGAGCTAGCGGGACGCCACACACTCCGGGCGGATAGAACATTAGATGGCTCTGGGAAGAGCAGAGGGGGTGGATTGTGCATTTATATTAACAAAGCTTGGTGCACAAACTCTGCTATTGTTGGGAGTCATTGTTCAGCTAACCTGGAGTTTCTCATGGTTAAATGTAGACCGTTTTATCTACCGCGGGAGTTCACCTCCACTATTATCACAGCAGCTTATATTCCACCCGATGCTGATGCCAAGCTTGCTATGAAAGAACTTCACGCAGCCATCAGTAAACAACAGACTGATCACCCGGAAGCTGCGTTTATTGTTGCAGGTGACTTTAATCACTCAAACTTAAAGTCAGTGCTACCCAAGTTTCACCAGCATGTTTCCTGCCACACCAGAGGAAACAAAACCTTAGACCATGTCTACACAAACATGGCCGGAGCTTACGTTGCGACACCCCTCCCCCACCTGGGACAGTCAGACCACCTCTCTTTGTTTCTCAGACCCAAATATTCACCCCTCATCAACCGCGTGAAGCCATCAATGAAAACCATCAAGGTGTGGCCTGCGGGGGCAGACTCCACACTCCAGGAAAGGTTTCTAAACACAGACTGGAGTATGTTTGCTTCTCAAGCCACCAGTGGCGCTCACACGGACATTGACTCCTACACCTCCTCAGTATTGGATCATATCAATACCACCATCGACAGTGTTACAACCCAGAAACAGATCACCACATACCCAAATCAGAAGCCTTGGATGAACAGGGAAGTACGACTCCTGCTGAAGTCACGCAATACTGCCTTCAGATCAGGAGATGCACAAGCCTACAGCGCATCCAGGGCAAACCTGAAGAGGGGCATCAAAAAGGCCAAGCACTGCTACAAGCTTAAGATTGAGGGTCACTTTTCCAACTCTGACCCTCGACGCATGTGGCAGGGCATCCAGGCCATCAGTGACTACAAACCCCCCCACTCCACCCCCGCAGCCACTGATGTCAACTTCCTGAATGAGCTAAATTACTTTTATGCTCGTTTTGAAAGAGACAACAGAGAAACTGCCACCAAGCTCAAACCCTCAGCTGACCACCCACCAATCACACTCTCCACCACAGATGTCTGCAAGGCACTGAGCCGGATCAGCGCGCACAAGGCTGCTGGACCAGACAACATCCCTGGACGTGTGCTCAGGGCATGTGCGGAGCAGCTCGCTGGGGTTTTTACAGACATTTTCAACCTGTCTCTCGCCCAAGCAGCTGTACCATCATGCTTTAAACGCACTTCCATTGTGCCAGTGCCGAAACACTCCAGCCCGAGGTGCCCTAATGACTACCGCCCTGTAGCACTCACACCCATCATTATGAAGTGCTTTGAGCGGCTGGTCCTGGAACACCTAAAAGACTCTATACCATCCACATTGGACTCACACCAGTTTGCCTACCGCAGCAATAGGAGCACAGAGGATGCCGTTTCCATGGCACTGCACTCTGTGCTCACCCATCTGGACAGTAAAAACACTTATGCACGCATGCTGTTTGTTGACTTCAGCTCAGCATTCAACACTGTCATCCCATCCAAGTTAATTGCCAAACTTGGAGACCTGGGCATCAACACTTCAATGTGTAACTGGATTTTGGACTTCCTAACTGACAGACCCCAGAATGTTCGATCAGGATCCACCTGCTCCACATCCATCACACTCAACACTGGTGTACCACAGGGCTGTGTGCTAAGTCCGTTTCTCTACTCCCTCTTCACCTCCGACTGCAAGCCTGTGTATGGAACTAATTCCATCGTCAAGTTTGCGGACGACACTACGGTGATTGGTCTCATCAGCAACAACGATGAGACTGCCTACAGGGAAGAGATCCAGCACCTGGCCACATGGTGCGCTGATAATAACCTGCTCCTCAACACCACCAAAACGAAGGAGCTCATCGTGGACTTCAGGAAGGAGTCAAGAGGCACACACGACACCATCCACATCAATGGAATGGCTGTTGAGCGTGTCTCCAGTTTCAAGTTCCTGGGGATCCACATCTCGGCGGACATGTCGTGGACGACCAACACCTCCAGCCTGGTCAAGAAGGCTCACCAGCGCCTCTTCTTCCTGAGGACACTGAGGAAGAATCAGCTCTCCTCGGCCATCCTGGTGAACTTCTACCGCTGCGCAATAGAAAGCATCCTGACCAACTGTGTGGCAGTGTGGTATGGGAGCTGCTCTGTTGCGGAGCGCAAGGCACTGCAGCGGGTGGTGAAAACTGCCCAGCGCATCACAGGGACTCCACTGCCTGCCATCGAACACATCCAGAGGAAACGCTGCCTGCATCGAGCTCGCAGCATCCTCAAGGACTCCTCTCACCCAGCCCACAGACTGTTTTCTCTCCTGCCCTCCGGCAGGCGTTTCAGGATCCTCCGGACCAGGACCAGCAGACTAAAGAACAGTTTTTTCCCCAGAGCTGTCTCTTTATTGAACTCAAACCCCCGTTGATCCACTTCCCTCATAAACTGATAACTCTCCTACCTCACATCTGCCTTCACTTTGTTATTTGCACTACTGACTGTTTATTACAGTAACAACTGTTTACTTATGCATTCTGCACCACCATACCGTAACTGGATAATGCTCATCTGCACTGCCGACTGTATTTACAGTAACAATGTTTACATTTGCATTTTGCACCGTACTTCTAACTGGAATATGCAACCACTTTCCACTGCACTTTTACACTTTCTTTCGGATAGCTCTGTCCATAATTTATTGTACTAACTTAATCCACTGCTATATTCCTCATATTAGCCTAACATATTATTGTATACCTCTAACTGTAAATTCTGTTCAAGTAATAACCGTCTGTATATTTATTCATAGTACATAGTCACCTGTAAATTCTGTTTATAGTAATAGCCATCTGTATATTTATTCATAGTACATATTCACCTGTAAATTCTGTTTATAGTAATAGCCATCTGTATATTTATTCACTGTATATATTCATCTGTAAATTCAGTTCTACTTATAGTAATAACCATCTCTCTACTTATACATATTTATATATATTCAGAACATTTTTATGTCCTGCACTTACGCAACCATTGTATATATCCTGCACTTGCTGCTATTGCACTTCTGGTTAGACCTAAACTGCATTTCGTTGCCTTGTACTTGTACTTGTGTAATGACAATAAAGTTGAATCTAAACAGACGCCAGGTGGTCAGAATGGGCAGTAACATCTCCTCATCACTGACTCTCAACACTGGAGCCCCTCAGGGCTGTGTTCTCAGCCCACTCCTGTACTCTTTGTACACACATGACTGTGTGGCAACCCACAGCTCCAACACCATCATCAAGTTTGCTGACGATACGACGGTGGTAGGTCTCATCACTGACAATGATGAAACGGCCTACAGAGAGGAGGTGCACACTCTGACACGGTGGTGTCAGGAGCACAACCTCTCCCTCAACGTCAGCAAGACCAAGGAGCTGGTGGTCGACTTCAGGAGGAATGAGAGAGAACACCGCCCCATCACCATCAATGGAGCACCGGTGGAGAGAGTCAGCAGCTTCAAGTTCCTCGGTGTCCACATCACAGAGGAACTCTCATGGTCCGTCCACACCGAGGCCGTTGTGAAGAAGGCTCATCAGCGCCTTTTCTTCCTGCGACGGCTGAGGAGGTTTGGAATTAACCGCCACATCCTCACACGGTTCTACAGCAGCACCATAGAGAGCCTGATGACTGGCTGCATCACCACCTGGTACGGCAACAGTACCGCCCGCAGCCGAAAAGCCCTGCAAAGGGTAGTGCGCACAGCCAGCTGCATCATCGGAGGTGAGCTTCCCTCCCTCCAGGACATTTACGCCAGGCGGTGTGTGAAGAGAGCTCAGAGGATCATCAGAGACTCTAGCCACCCGAACCATGGGCTGCTCTCACTGCTGCCATCAGGCAGACGGTACCGCAGCATCAGAACACGCACCAGCTGACTCCAGAACAGCTTCTTCCCACAAGCAATTAGTATCCTCAACTCCTGATCCATCAGGATCATAACACACACTGACAGAATATCACTCAGCACAACCCACTGTAGATACACACACATTATATACACATTTATTTATCATTTATTATTTATCATTTATCATATAGCACCTATGTATACTGTACATTGTATATTATTATTATTATAGCTTAATGTATACTGTTTAATGTATGTTTAGTGTATATTGTTTAAAGTATATGTATATTGTAAGTGTGTGTATATTGGTTAAAGCTGTGAGAACTACACTCACATTGTGTAAATTATTTATTGTTTATTGTAGAGTGTACTGTGCTGTGAGTAATTGTGGGCGCATCAGATGTGTAATCTGATGCTGCTTTAAATTTTGTACATGTCATGTCGTGACTACTATGTTGCTCGGAACTGCACCTAAGAATTTCACCTGCTGTTGCACTTGTGTACATGGCTGTGTGACAATAAAGTGATTTGATTTGATTTGATTTGATCCTACACAGAAACTATAGCCACCACAACATGCCACAGATGTAATATAAATCTTAGTGAAAAACCTATTCTCTTATCTTATATTCTATTATAAATGTATATATAATAAATCTATTATAAAGTTAATCAACATTTAACATAATAAATAGGCTACAGCAGAATGTGAGATCTACTAAAGGTGGTCATGAGTGGTTTATTAAAACGCTTATTTTTATGTTGGTGCAGGAGGATGTTTTCTCAGACTCAGTGTTGCGATAGGAACGGCTTACATCTTATCACACATATTTTGGAGCGTTTATGGAGTTTATGGTTATTCGCGCGCCATGCATGCACAGTTAAATGAACCGGGCTTCAGTCATGTTGCGCAAATAATTGGTCCGTTCCGTTCGTACGGGAACTGGTGCTTATAAAAACTCACAACGCGCGGTGTATAATATCCTGATTCATGTTTCCATTAACCATGTTAATGTAGGTGTTTGTAGGCTACTTGCTTGAATTGTATATTAATTGTACAATTATGCAATAATTATACTATATACATCCATTAATTATAGCCTACTATAGTTTACTATATAGAGGAACAAGTTGCCTGCTAGCAGTTTGCTCATGTAGGCTATTTTTCCCGTTCTCGGTCGCGCGCCACCGGTTTAAAAGAGCTCTTCTGATTGGCCGAAATTCTCTGCTCTCTGAACCGCTGCCTCACAGATGCACAAATCTCTTTTGCTCCACATTTCGCGCAGTATATGGTGCAAAAGTGAGAGCGCGCGGAACGTGTCATTTGAAGGCGAATAAACTGCGTTTGAGACTCGCAGCAGCAGATTCAAGCAGTTGCAGTGATTGGACTTGTGATTGTGTTAGAAAAATATCCAAGAAAAGAAATACATTTGTGACCAAATATTCTACAAGTGTGCAACTCTCATTGCATGGATTCACATATTAATTTGCGGATGTGCAAAATTTGTCTGTGACTTCACATTTTTGATGCGGGTGTGTGAATGGGTTTTGCACCATATTTACTGCAGCAACTGTAGCAAAAATGTGAGCGTATTAGTTTCTTCACTTGTGATTCGTAGAACAGGATTTGTGCACCTGCAGTGAAGAGTGTGTGAAGGTGTAACTGTTGCGTTGTGTTTGTAGGTGAGAAAAAAGTCTACAAGTTTACAACTCCTAAAATATTTTTCTCTGTGACTTCAAATGTATTGGTACACATGTGTGGATATGATCCACATTTACAAATCCCACTCTCACGCGTATTCAGTTGTTTTGCACCAAAAATCTGGTCTGATTTTTCTCTTTTTTTATTCAATTTGAATTTTTTTTAAAAAGTGAAACTGAGACATATATTTTTGTATATTTATTTTTTTGTAAAGCTGATTTAGACATTAAAACCACACATTGGTAGTGTTCGCCGAAGCGTCGGGATGGCGTCCCTTGTGACGGGGGGAGAGCCACCTGTTTCACGGCGTCATGGAGTCCGTTGTGTACCTGCTCAGGGTGTGTCGGTGGAGGATGTGCTGCTGGCGGTCGGAGAAGAGGTTGGATATGACAACATTTCTTCGGCCTCCAGGATGAACAAAGCGGTAATGATTGTTGTTAAAAAGGAGAGACTAGTGGGCCGCCTAGTTAACAATGGGATTGTGGTAAGTGGCGATTTTGTGACTGTTTCACCGCTGGTTACACCTACGACAAAAGTTTTTATATCGAATGTACCCCCGTTTATTGGGAATGAGGATATTGAGCGTGCATTGGCTCGGTATGGTAAATGTGCTAGTGCGATTAAAATGATCCCGTTGGGATGTAAACATGAAGCACTGAAACATGTGTTGTCTTTTCGGAGACAGGTATTTATGTTTCTGAATGTACCGGAATTGGATGTGTCTTTCAGAGTGGTACATGAAGGAAAGTCGTACATGATTTATGTTAATACAGGCAGCTTGAAGTGTTTTGAGTGTGGGGATACTGGGCATAAAAAGTTTGAATGCCCACACAGAGCACAGGCGAATGAGGAGGCCGCAGGGCCTAGTGGCGTAACGTTACCTGTCATTGGGGTAAATAGTACAACTTTTCAGTCTAAAGAGGAGAGTATTGCTCAGATTATGGAATGAAGGATGACGATACATTGTCTGAGTTATCTGACATTTCTGAGTTTGGGTCACAGAATATAGATGAAACTTACTCTGTGCAAGAGATTAATGATTTTTTGGATTTGACGTTTGGAAAAACTGTTGAGGTGAGGGATTTTTTTCCGGATATAGATAAATTCATATGGTCAGTGGTTTCAATGCAGAAAGTTGTTAGCTATGAAGCCCTGTGTAAAAAGAAGAGATTCAGGTTGAAGAAGATAATAGCTAAATTAAGGAAAGAAAAAAGAGCTTTACAAAAATAGAATGCTCAAATGCACAGGGTGAATATCATACGTTATTTCATGTATCTGTTTACATCATTTTTTCTCTTTTTCTATCTTTCTATGGAACTTCTAAAACTAGGTTCCTTAAATATAAATGGGGGCAGAGATAGGAATAAATTAGCTATGATTTCAGAGTTTGTAAAGCAATTTGATATAGTTTTTTTGCAAGAAACGCATACAAGTAATGATAATGAGACTCAGTGGGGTATGTGGTGGGAAGGGGTATGTGGCTCTTAGCCATGGAACAAATACAAGTGCTGGAGTAGCTATTCTTTTTTCCAAAAAATTGAATGTAAATATTTTATCAGTAGATGAACTTGTGAAAGGAAGACCACTTTTAAGTAAAGTAGAGATTGAAGGAATAACATTTGTCTTAATTAATGTATATGCTCCTAATAATGGACATGAACAAGGTTTTTTTTTATGGAATTGACATCAGTTATTCAGAAGTTTGATGATACTGTGTGCATGATAAATGGGGGTGATTGGAACTGCCCGACAAATTTCATAGTCGATAGGAATGGAGAGGAACCACACAATCAGTCAAGTATGCAATTGTTAAAAATTATAAATTAATTTGACTTAATAGATTTGTGGAGAAGTAGGAATATAGGAGTTAGAAAATATACTTGGTTGTAGGTATCAAGTAATCAAGTTAGTGGTGCTCGGTTAGATAGATTTTGTTTGGGGAAGATTTGGAATAATAAGGTAATGAATGTTTCTATTTTGCCAAATGGTTTTTCAGATCACCATATGATTGCTTTTGAATTTAATTTAAAAAAGTGGTTAAACCTGGTTATTTTTGTTTTTTTAATGTCAAATTGTTACAAGACATCAGTTTTTGTGAAAAGTTTAAGTTTTTTTGGGATGATTGGAAACTTAAGAAAGACACTTTTGAAAATCTTGGTCTATGGTGGGATGTAGGTAAAGCTAATATTAGAATTTTCTGTCAAAACTATACTTCACATACCACTGCATTAATGAAAACAACAGTTAAAAGTTAACAAAGAGACATTGCGTCCTTGGAAAAAGATATTTTAATTAATAATGGATCTGTGAATAATGAAAGATTAAATAAGAAAAAAGAAGAACTTGGATCTTTTTTGCAAGAAAAAGTAAAAGGAGCACTTATAAGATCAAGAATTTGTTCAATCAAAGATATGGATGCTCCTAGTGCATATTTTTTTAATTTGGAAAAGAAAAGTTTTTTACAAAAACAGTTGTGCCATATAAGATGTCCTAATGGGAGTATAACCTCTGTCCCTCTGGAAATGAGAAAAATTACAATAGATTTTTATTCTACATTATATTGTGCTCAGAGTTGTGATTCTGAAAGTATTGTGGACTTGCTTTGTGACCTGCCTCAGTTGAGAGATGAACAAAGAGTATCACTGAATGAACAAATAACTTTGAAAGAGCTTACAGATGCAATGGGACAAATATCTACTGGAAAATCCCCAGGAGTGGATGGTTTACCTGTGGAGTTCTATCAGGCTTTTTGGGAATTTTTTGGACAAGATTTTAATGAACTAGTGATAGATTGCATCAAAAGAAAGACATTACCCATGAGCTGTTGCAGAGCAGTTCTATCATTAATTCCTAAAAAAGGAGACTTGGGACTATTAAAAAACTGGAGACCAGTGTCGTTGCTTTGCTCGTGTGGTGGGAAGGCCCTTTACCTTCCCTTATAATTATCTTCCCTTATAATTATATGTGGATCGTAAGCCAATTGGCTGTCACTATGGGGATATAAAGTGCGATAGACCTGTGCTTGAGGTCAACGTCATTTGTCAACGTCATTGACGCGCCGCAAACACTTTACTGTGGCTGCTTCTGGCATCAGGTGTGGACATTAGAGAGAGGTAGGAACGCTTGGTGACTTTATGAGATTGTTTCTAAAGTTAGTAACTAATTTTCTCTGGTTGCGTGTTTTCTTGCACCTTAGTAAGCTCTTGATTGCTTGATTGCCATTTCCTCTCGTAAAGTATGAGTCGGCTGTCCCGTTTCTCATGCGGGTCTCGCACTACCGCTGTGACTGCCGTTATTAGGTGTGTGCACTCCTGATTATGCACGCATCATTCGTCATCGGTATGTAACAGACGTTTACTAGGTTCGGGTGAGACTTTTATAATAGTAATATTAAATGGTGACATTCTATTTTATTCCAGGTGCTCTCCTAAAACGTTGGAGAGCGTAAGATGATTGCTTGATCGCCATTCCCTCTGGTATGGTTCAAATCAACGGATTCGTTTCTCCTGCAGATCTCGCGCTGCTGCGACTGCTAGTTGGGCGCGTTTCACGTCCTGCTCACGGATAACGTTGCTGTCTGGTTTTGTTGATTTTGCTTTACATTTTCTATTTTCTTTTGTTTTGTTTAAATCGTCTTTATTTACATTTGAATAGAAGTGATACTCTTTGCCTTTGCATATCCTAATTTAGTGTGTTTTCTATTATTTGGTTTTCTATTTTGCAAAGAGCTTTATCTTTTTTTGAGGTTTGTTTTGCAGTGCATTTATTTTGTGTGGCTTATTGATTTATCCTATTAAATGTAACTATATTTTTCTTTTGTATTTTTCTAGTTTGTATTTTGTTTTGCTGTTTAGTTAGGCTAATTATTGTAAACCGAGATTGGTTTACTTTCTGTAAACTGTTAAAACCAGTTTGCTGTATGCTCCGGCAAACTGTTAAACCCAGTTTAGTGCATTTTCCTGCAAACTGTTGAGATCAGTTTGGTTTATTTTTCTGTAACCTCAAATCCATTGTTTTGCTTTTGTATTTCTTTAACTCTTTTTGTTAATTCTTATTTTGGGTTGTTTAATTTAAATCGACAATTTAGCGCCTTAATTATTCTGTGTGCATTTTTAGTGACTCTCTTAAGGTTTCTCTGTTCTTGTGTCGCAGGATCTGGGTGCCAAAGGCAGGGAGGCCGGCTCTATTCCCTTCTAGGTGGTGGTGGTGTGTTGTTCACAGTGTGCCGTGTCCATCTGTGAAGTATGGTGTGAGTGCGTGTGTTTGCGTGCACTGGTGAAAGGAATGATTTTTCTGCTATAGGCAGCCTAATCTTTGATAGCCTGACCCTGCTGGTAAGCCCCAGTTAGCTGGTGTTCCTGTGACCTTTTTTTAGAGTTAAACCCTTATGATGAGCTGCGCTCAGCTGAGGCCTGACATATTTTAATGATTGTTTTAACGTGACTGTAACTTAATAAAGTCAACTCTTTTGTATTGTTACCCATGTCTCTGAGCGATTATTGGTGAATGAACTTGCGTGTCCTTTTAGAGACACTACATTCTCTGGGTGTAACTCCCTGAGTGGCGTAGTTGGTAAATTATCCTCTAATTACACCTCCGGGTTGCCACACTCTGATTACAAAATATTTTCAAAGGTGCTAGCAAAGAGACTTAAGAAATATCTACATGTGTTAGTTCATGGAGACCAGTCATATTGTATACCTGATAGATCAATTATGGATAATTTATTTTTATTGCGTGATGTGATTGATTTTAATCAAAGTAATAGTTTTAATTTAGAGTTATTTTGCTTGATCAAGAGAAAGCTTTCGATCAAGTTGATCATGAGTACTTTTCACTGTTTTAAAAGAATTCGGTTTTGGTGAAAATTTTATATCTTATATAAAGTTGTTGTATTCTAATGCTTTTGTAATGGTCAAAGCTGGAGGTGGATTGAGTGCACCTATAAGGATGTCCAGGGGTATCAGACAAGGCTGTCCACTTTCTGGACAGTTATATAGTCTGGTAATTGAACCATTTTTGTGCCAGTTAAGAAAAGAACTAACTGGAATTTCAATTCCAGATCTAAAGAGTACATTCAAAGTATCCTTATCAGCGTATGCTGATGATGTCACTGTGTTTATAAAAGGTCAAGATGATGTGAAGGTTTTAACAAAAATTATCGGAAAATATGAAAGAGCATCCTCAGCCAGAGTTAATTGGGGAAAAAGTGAGGGGTATATTATTGGTAAATGGGAAGATGTAGGACCTCCAAAATTACCATGTGGTTTACATTGGGGTAGAGAGGGGATAAAAGCATTGGGTGTGTTTTTGGGAAATGAGCAATTTCAGATGAAAAACTGGGAGGGATTGCTGGAGAAGGTGTCAGCCCGATTGTCTAAATGGAAATGGCTATTACCACAATTGTCGTACAGAGGGCGAGTCTTGGTCATTAACAACTTGGTGGTTTCGACATTGTGGCATAAAATGACGATTATGGAGCCTCCATTTGAGTTGGTTTGTAAAATACAAAGGACAATCGTGAATTTTTTTTGGAGTGGGGCACACTGGATCCATGCTGCAGCGCTTTATTTACCTGTCCCCGAAGGAGGTCAAGGGCTGGTGGATGTGAGAAGTTGGTTGATGGCTTACAGGATACAAGCAGCACAAAGACTTTTATATCAAAAAGACTAAGCTTGGGCCCATACTGCAAGACTTATTTTGAAGAACGCAGGTGGGCTCGGGTTGGATAAGCATTTGTTCATAATGGACTTGGGGAAGGTGAGCCTGTCAGAGATCACTCCCTTCTATAAGTCAATGCTTCAGGCCTGGAAAGAAGTTTTTAAAGTGGATCGAAGTAGTGAAGATACAGGACACTGGACTATGGAAGAACCATTATTTTTTAATCCGATGATCCAAACAAGGCTTTTGTCTTCAGTAAGAGTATCTTCAGTTTTGAAGAGTCATGGGGTTGTGAAAATGAGACACCTCTTGGATGATGATGGATGGAAGTCGGTTGAAATCCTAAAGGAAATGACAGGACTGAAATCTGAACGTCTTGTTTCAAAACTGATAGAGGAGATCTGGAATGTATTATCAAGTGTGAACAGAGTGTACATTGAAAGGAGTCGACCAATGGACTTAAGAGATACAGAAGAGGATTTTCCAAAAATCAGAGTGTCTCCAGTTATACTTGAAGAGAGAGTGGAAGAAAATATGGACTCAATTCTGTCTTTTGATACTCCTCAGCTGGATTGTTTTGAATCAACATCAAAGAAAGCCATTTACTATTCTTCAGTAAAAGTCACACATCAAGTTTCTCTTAAGAGAATAAAGGTTTCGAAGTGGCCAGGTTTGTTGGGACCAGACTTCCTTGTGAGGGACAGTTGGAGAGCCCTGTATAAGCCTCCCATAGAGAAGAGGACAGCAGATTTGCAGTGGAGGTTTATTCACGGGGCGATAGCTACAGACAGACATGTGGCGCACCTGAATCCAGCAGTGGGTGGTGAATGTAGATTCTGTGGGGAACAGGAAGACTTAGAGCATTTATTTTTAAAATGTGGAAGATTACAAGGGTTTTTTAATTTTCTTAAAGATTTATTTAAGGAATTTGATGAAAAATTTTCTGATAGATTATTTATTGGGGGTGTTAAGTATCGGTATTCAATGAGGAGGATGACATGTTTGTTAAATTATTTGTTGGGAACAGTAAAATTGTCAATCTGGAAAACGAGAAAGAATAAAGGGGCACAACTTGGGACTACTGAAGTGGAAATGATGTTTAGAAAATTAGTGGGTGGAAGAATCAGAATCGAATTTGCTTACTATAAACTTGTGAATAATGAGATTGATTTTTGTGATATTTGGGGTTTCAAAGATATATTATGTGTGGTGTTTGAGGGTCAGTTGTTTTTGAATATTTAATTGTTTAATTTGATTATGTTGAATATGATTATTGTGAATATGTATGAGGCATAAGCTGTTATAAAATAAAAGTGTTTTAATTCTCTCTCTCTCTCCCTCTCGCTCTCGCAGATTTTTTTTCTCTCAGATTTTTAAAAGTAGCAATTAATCCACGAATCACGTGCGTGCCGAACCCTGGGGCCTGGTCCGTATGGATCACGGATCAACTGCGATCCGTTGCATCCATAATATTTATTAGTTTATTAATTGTTGTTATTATTTTAAATGATTATTGTCCCTGGTTCAGTCAATGTACTCTTGTAAGAAAGTAGCAGAGGCTGGAACAGACTTTAAAGGGTTAGATTACACAAAAATGTAAATTCTGTCATTAATTCCTCATGTTGTTCCAAAACCATCAGACCTTCGTTCATCTTCAGACACAAATGATGATATTTTTGATGAATTATTTAATAAAAATTTAATTGACACTTTTGGTCGTCCTGCGTACACCAGTAGAGTCAGACAGTGAAGGACAGACAGAGAATGAGAAAGACAGAGAAAGAGAAAGATGGAAACTGGAAAGCCACAGAGCATCAGAAAGAAAAAGGGGAGGACTGCATTGCTCCTGGATGCAAAAATGAGTTTTGCTGTTAAAACAAATGACAAGAGTCCATTTTCATAAACTGCCACTGAAACAGAGAACAGCCCTGATTCAGATTCAGACACAAAGTCCCAATGTCTCAAGATTTCATAATTATACTGGAATTTGTTTCCATAATGACTGTCAGAAGTTAAAATGAAGCTCAATCATTATAAACACTCATTTGTCATTACACAACACACAGAGATCAAAGCTGATGAACCGCAAAATACATATTTCTCACCGTGACTCCACGATTACCAATAAGGACTCCATACGGTGGATAATCTCCAAACATTATCCCTCATCCCATCATCTTCCTTACCATCATCTTTACTGATCCTTCCGTATTACACGCAATAAAGATTTAACTAACTTGTCCTTCACTGCTGCAGTCCTGAATTATTGTTGTTTGTCTATTTTTTATGAGTCCAGAATTGCGTTGCAAACAGCGCTGGAGCCTCTATTGGTCGACTATTTGTGACATAGATTATGAGTTTATGAGTGTAAATTAGACCACACGCGGCGTCCCACAAAGTAATCCACTCTGGTCGGTGACCGGGAAGAAATTCTCACACGACAGATGACTGACGATATCGTCTGAACACTGGACAGAACGCCCGACAGAAAAGGCAGCTCACCGGAACCTGGATGATACTGGATCTCGCCTAAAGACAAAGCGCACCAGTAATACCAGAAACACAGAGCACAGTTCACTCGAGGTCAAGTTCACGTTCATCCACAGGCGTGTGAACTCTGGGCAATGACGAGCCTCCAGATGCCTGCGACCAAACCTGAAGAACTGAAGAGGAACAGAATAAGATCTACCGACTGGACTAGGACAGCGTGACTGAGACCAAGAACAATGAGCGCACGACGAAAGACAGGACAACGTGCTCTATAAAGAATATAGCTGATGAGACACGACAGGTGAACAATTACCAAAACGAGTGGGAGGAGCTAGTGAACCCGTGAGGAACCGCCACCAACAGGTAAGAAAATACATACACACACTAAATCACCCAGGAGTCCTGACAGTATCCCCTCCCCCATGACCGGCACCGGACGGGCATGGAGGAGACTCACCCTGTCGCCGACGGAAGTCCTCGATCAGACCAGGATCCAGTATATCCAGGATCCGGAACCCAACACCTCTCCTCCGGACCGTAACCCTCCCAGTCCACTAAATACTGAAAACCTCTGCCCCTACGACGAGAATCTAGTAATCTCCTAACTGTATAGGCAGGAGCACCATCCACTAGACGAGGGGCGGGGGGTCTTGGGGCAGAGACAGGGGGATTGTTCCGAGCAAAAAATCACAGGTTTAACCCTGGATACATGAAAAACAGGGTGAACCCGACCAAGACTAGGAGGTAATTTAAGATTAACCGCTACCGGATTAATGACCTTAGATATACTGTATGGCCCAATGAATCGAGGAGCCAGCTTACGAGAAGGCTCACGGAGAGGCAGATCCTTGTTGGAAAGCCATACCCTTTGTCCACACACATAACGGGGTGGAGGTCGCCGGTGATGGTCAGCCGCAGCTTTGGTTCGTCTGACGTTTTGTAATAAAAGTGTCTTAGCTCTCCTCCAAGTGCGTCTGCACCTGCGCACGAAAGCTAAAGCAGACGGAACCGCTGCGTCGGGCTCCTGTGATGGGAAAAGGGGAGGTTGATAACCGATAGACAATTCAAATGGAGACAAATTAGTAGATGCGACGGGAAGAGAATTATGAGAATACTCGACCCAAGGAAGCTGTTGGCACCAAGAGTTCGGATATTTAGACGACAGACAGCGAAGCGTTTGACCGAGATCCTGACTAGCCCGTTCGCATTGCCCGTTGGACTGTGGATGATAACCAGAAGACAGGCTGGCTGTAGCACCGATCTGTCTACAAAACTCCTGCCAAAACCGAGAGATGAACTGATGACCCCTATCTGAAACTACATTAGTCGGAATACTGTGTAACCGAAAGACGTCATCAATCAAAACCTGAGCCATCTCCTTGGCAGAAGGAAGTTTGGGCAGGGGAATAAAATGAACCGCTTTAGAAAAACGATCCACCACAGTCAAAACGACAGTGTTACCATTAGAAGGGCTATATGAGACCAGGGGCGGGAGGGCACGGGCAAAGATTCAAGCAGTCCAGCGGGAGGTTGATTAGAAGCTTTATTACAAGCACAGACTGAACAGGCTAATACAAACTGTCTGACGTCCGAGGTCATGGAAGACCACCAAAAACGTTGACGGATGGCAGCCAACGTTCTCCGAATTCCCGGATGGCCGACAAACTTGGATTCGTGACCCCACCGGATGACATCGGAACGTAACCGCTCAGGAACCCATAGACGACCTGCCGGACACCTCTCCGGATCTTCCCCCCTCTCGGCCGGCCTCTCTCACCCGCTGTTCGATTCCCCACACGAGGGCACCGACCACTCTCCCCTTCCGGGAGAATGGTTTCGGTCCGCTCAGAACCGGAATCCTCGAACAGACGGGAGAGAGCGTCAGGTTTAGTGTTCTTAGACCCCGGCCGGTACGAGAGTGAGAAGTTAAAGTGTTCGAAGAAAAGTGCCCAGCAAGCCTGTCTAGATATTAACCTTCTGGCTGAACGGATATATTCCAAATTTTTATGATCCGTCCAGACCAGAAAGGGCTCCGAGGTTCCCTCCAACCAGTGACGCCAGTCACCCAGAGCGAGTCTTACCGCCAGCAGCTCCCAATTACCTATGTCGTAATTTCGTTCCGCTGGGCTTAACCGATGAGAGAAAAAAGCGCACGGATGCACTCTCTCTTGTCAACAGAAGATTGCTGAGATAAAACGGCGCCTACCCCGACTTCAGATGCATCCACTTCCACTATAAATTGTTTAGCTGAATCAGGAATAGAAAGAACAGGCGCAGAGATGAAATGGGACTTTAATTCATCAAAGGCTTCCTGAGCTTCCTTATTCCAACAGAAACCCACTTTAGAGGAAGTGAGAGCGGTAAGAGGTTTAGAGATCTGGCCAAAATTTCTGATGAAACACAGATAAAAGTTGGCGAAACCCAGAAATCGCTGAAGCTCTGAACCCAGAAACGAAACCGACTCCCTGTGGAACTCGCACTTCTGCACCTTAACAAAGAGCTGATTCTCTAACAGCCGTTGTAAAACCCGGCGAACATGCTGGGTGTGTATCTGCATAGAGGGAGAAAAGATGAGAATGTCATCGAGATACACAAAGACAAACTTGTTAATCATGTCACCCAGCACTTCATTGACCATGGTTTGGAAGACAGCCGATGCGTTACAAAGACCGAACGGAAGAACGCAGTATTCCCAGTGCCCTGATGGTGTATTGAAAGCTGTCTTCCACTCATCGCCCTCCTTGATACGTACCAAGTGATAAGCGTTGCGCAGATCTAACTTGGTAAACACGTGCGCTCCCTGTAATAACTCGAACGCTGATGACATTAAAGGCAAGGGGTACTTATTCTTAACAGTAATGTCATTCAGCCCTCTATAATCAATGCACGGATGAAGAGACCCGTCTTTCTTCTTAACAAATAGAAATCCAGCGCCAGCTGGAGACGAGGAGCGGCGAATGAGACCGGCATTAAGAGATTCATTAATGTACTTATCCATAGCCTCTCTCTCAGGTTTAGATAGGGAAAATATGCGACCCTTAGGCGGAGAAGTGTCTGAGAGAAGTTTGATTTCGCAATCATACGACCGGTGAGGAGGTAGGGAAGTAGCTCGAGCTTTACTGAACACCCGACACAGATCAGAGTACTCCGCCGGAACTCCCGAGAGATCAACATCCGGAACCTGAAAAGTAGAACACACAACAGGAGAAGGAGCAGGACCGAGACATGAAACATGACACGAAGACTTCCACGATAACACAACCAATCATGCCCTAAAATGACCGGCGATTGAGAATGTTCTAATAAATAGAATTCGATCTCCTCACAATGATTGCCAGAAACAAACAAACTCACTGGGGGAGTGCAATGGGTGATAACAGCCATATGCTGTCCCTTTAAAGTCTAAGCGGAGAGAGAAGAAGACAGGGGAATAAAAGGAATATTCCACGATTCGGCCAAACCGGCATCCAGAAAACTCACCTCCACACCAGAGTCTAGCAACGCCTGTGAATGAAAAGACTGTTTATAGTTTATAATTACTAGGAGTGTGTACAGCTTACGGGAGACTTCAATGACGACACGCCCACCAAAACTCCCGAAGTCATCGGCGGGCAGTCTCTTTTCTCTTTTACCAGACATACAGCGGCGATATGCCCCGCCTTACCGCAATACAAGCACAAACCACAGGACAGACGACGATGTCTTTCAGTGGCGGTCAGACGGAGCTTGCCCAGTTGCATGGGTTCCTCCGTTTGGAGAGAAGATGCAGTGAATTCCTCCAGTTCAGAGACGGCGAAATGACGAAACGACCGGCGGATGTCACGTTGACGGTGGCGGGTCTCGATCCTCAACGCCAGGTCGATCGCCGTCTCTAGAGATGTCGGCGGATCTCGTGCAGCGATCTCATCTTGAATAGCAGGGTTGAGACCCTCGAGAAACTGAGCCTGTAATGCAGCGTCATTCCAGCCGCTGGTGATGGCTAGCGTCTTGAACGCGATGGCATAATCCGTGACGGAAGAGGTCCGTTGCAGTAGCCTCACTAGCTCGGCTGCTGCCATGTCCCCACGAAGCGACCGATCAAATAAACTCAACATCTCCATCTCGAGAGCCTCAAACGAAGCCGTACACGGAGCCCTGGCTCCCCATACAGCCATTCCCCACTGTCTCGCCCTTCCGGTGAGAAGAGTCAATACATATGCCACCTTAGATGATGAAGCGGCGAAACGCCGTGGCTGAAGGGCAAAAACAAGGGAACACTGCTGCAAGAAAGCCCGGTTGAGACAGGTGCAGAAGGAGAAGGAAAACGCTCACCGACCTGGGAAACCATTTGGTCTACCCGGGTACTGAGCTCAGTAAATTGTTCGGACAGGACACGAAAATCTCTGGAAGCTTCACTCAACAGAGATGAATGCTGTTCCATGACCACTCCCTGCTGATGAAGTGCGGCGTACACCAAATCCGAACCCTCCGAACTCGCTGACTCCATTGTTGGTGTGCTCATTTTGTCACAAGGAGTCTCGGAGCAAAATGCAAGTTCAAAATGTTTATTTAGAAGGAATCAAGAGAGGGTCAGATGAAGCACAAAAGTCACAGTCCACGGAACACAGACCACATGCGGCGTCCCACGAAGTAATCCACTCCGGTCGGTCCTCACACGACAGATGACTGATGATATCGTCTGAACACTGGACAGAAGGCAAAACAACGCCTGACAGAAAAGGCAGCTCACCGGAACCAGGATGATACTGGATCTCGCCTAAAGACAAAGCACACCAGTAATACCAGAAACACAGAGCACAGTTCACTCTGGGTCAAGTTCACATTCATCCACAGGCGTGTGAACTCTGGGCAATGACGAGCCTCCAGATGCCTGCGACCAAACCTGAAGAACTGAAGAGGAACAGAATAAGATCTACCGACTGGACTAGGACAGCGTGACTGAGACCAAGAACAATGAGCGCACAACGAGAGACAGGACAACGTGCTCTATAAAGAATATAGCTGATGAGACATGACAGGTGAACAATTACCAAAACAAGTCGGAGTAGCTAGTGAACCCGTGAGGAACCGCCACCAACAGGTAAGAAAATACATACACACACTAAATCACCCAGGAGTCCTGACAGCTGCCTACCAGCTGCAATCACCAATAACACTTTGTTCCATATATATGTTTTTCTATATCGTCATAAATATCATTATGGCAAATATTCTTGAAATATGGTGATATAAATGAGGCTATATTACCCACCCCTACCAACAGCGTCAACCAACCCCGTGATGTCACAGGTTATAGTTCTGCAAGATGGCGGCTCCTTTGCTACAAAAGCTCTAACAAAACATATTTTTTTCTTTTAAATGGTGCCATTTATCATGTTTGTCAATAAGTTTTGATTAGAGTGTAAATCCATTTCCTAAATAATGTTAACTTGACTGACTGCTTCATTTCCACATTAAAATAATGAGAAGGCACGTCATGAGCCCTTTAAGACTCTGAGCTTGTTATTCAGGAGAAAACCTCTCATTTAGCAAATGGTGCTGATTCATTATTAAACATGATTCTTCATTAGTGAATAATTCACACTCACAGAGCTTTTGTGCAGTTGCTCACAGCTGGTATCAGTCTTCTTCTGCACTCAGCTGATGTGTTGTATTTCCTGAGGTTCAGCTCATCCAGCGGCTCCTCTGAGATCTGAAGCATGTAGGCGATTGTTGAGCAGTGAGACGGAGAGAGTTCCTCCTCTGAGTGTTTGTCTGATTTCACAAACTCCTGAATCTCTCTGGACAGAGTCTGATCTTTCACTTCCAGCAGACAGAGGAACAGATTGATGGACTGATCAGCTGAGAGTTCATGCTCATCTTTGATCTTCTGTTGAATGTACTGTGTGATTTCTCTGGTTCTCTGTCTCCTGATGCTCTCTGTGCTTTTCTCTGTGTGTGTCAGTAGATCCTTTAAGAGTCTCTGATTGGACTCCAGAGAGATGCCCAGCAGAAACCGCAGGAACAGATCCAGCCGTCCATTCTCACTCCTGAGGGCTTTATCTACTGCTGATGTTAGTAGATCATACAGAGAGTCTTTACCTACTGCTGATGTTAGTAGATCACACAGAGAGTCTTTACCTACTGCTGATGTTAGTAGATCATACAGAGAGTCTTTACCTACTGCTGATGTTAGTAGATCACACAGAGAGTCTTTACCTACTGCTGATGTTAGTAGATCACACAGAGAGTCTTTACCTACTGCTGATGTAAGTAGATCACACAGAGAGTCTTTACCTACTGCTGATGTTAGTAGATCACACAGAGAGTCTTTACCTACTGCTGATGTAAGTAGATCACACAGAGAGTCTTTACCTACTGCTGATGTTAGTAGATCACACAGAGAGTCTTTATCTACTGCTGATGTTAGTAGATCATACAGAGAGTCTTTATCTACTCCTGATGTTAGTAGATCACACAGAGAGTCTTTATCTACTGCTGATGTTAGTAGATCACACAGAGAGTCTTTATCTACTGCTGATGTTAGTAGATCATACAGAGAGTCTTTACCTACTGCTGATGTTAGTAGATCACACAGAGAGTATTTATCTACTGCTGATGTTAGTAGATCACACAGAGAGTCTTTATCTACTGCTGATGTTAGTAGATCACACAGAGAGTCTTTATCTACTGCTGATGTTAGTAGATCACACAGAGAGTCTTTATCAGGCCAGTAAGATCTGAATTCCTGCAGTAGTTTCTTGTTCTTGATCACATGAGAGTAAAACAGATAGAAAGCAGCGAGAAACTCCTGGACGCTCAGATGAATGAAGCTGTAGACTTTCCTCTGATGAATCACAGATTCCTCCTTAAAGATCTCAGTGCAGATCCCAGAATGCACTGCGGCGTCAGTGACGTCTATGCCGCTCTCCCTCAGGTCCTCCTCATAGAACATCACATTGCCCTTCATCAGCTGTTTGAAAGCCACTTCAGCAAGTTTCACAATCACTTCTCTGTTGGACGGCAGGAGTTTCTCTGGATCTCTCTCTTCATACTTCTGATTCCTCATGTTGATCTGAATCAGCAGGAAGTGGATGTACATTTCAGTCAGAGTTTGAGGGATTTCTGCACTGCAATCTTCTTCCAGGAGCTTTTGAAGCACAGTGGATGAGATCCAGCAGAAGACGGGTATGTGGCACATGATGTGGAGGCTTCTTGCTCTTCTGATGAGTGAGATGATTCTGCTGGCTTGATGCTCGTCCCTGATTCTCTTCCTGAAATATTCCTCCTTCTGAGGCTCATTGAATCCCTGAATCTCTGTCAGACGGTTGATGTATTCGGAGGGGATCTGATTGGCTGCTGCTGGTCTGGAGGTGATCCAGATGAGAGCCGAGGGAAGCATCTCTCCTTTCATGAGCTTTGACATCAACACATCCACTGATGAAGTCTCAGTCACATCAGAAACTTCCTTTGACATCAACACATCCACTGATGAAGTCTCAGTCACACCAGAAACTCCCTTTGACATCAACACATCCACTGATGAAGTCTCAGTCACACCAGAAACTTCCTGAGCGTCTGAAAACCTCAGTGTGATTCTGCTTTCATCCAGACCATCAAAGATGAACACAACTTTACACTCCTCATAAATCCTTGAGTCCAGATCTTGAAGTTCAGGATGAAAGTCCAGCAGAAGTCTGTGAAGACTGTACTGATGATCTCGGATCAAGTTCAGCTCTCGAAATGGAAGCACAAACATGAAATCTACATCCTGATTGGCTCTTCCCTCGGCCCAGTCCAGAATGAACTTCTGCACAGAGACGGTTTTTCCGATTCCAGCGATGCCTTTAGTAAGAACAGTCTTTATCTGCTCTTTCTCCTCACGTCCTGGTTCAGGTGAGGCTGTAAAGATGTCATTGCAGTAGATTGGAGTGTCTTCTGAGTGTTGTGTTCTGGCTGTTTTCTCCATCTGTAAAACCTCATGTTCTTCATTCACTCCTCCTCTCTCTCCCTCTATGATGTAGAGCTGTGTGTAGATCCTGTTCAGGAGGGCTTCATTCTCCTGGAGTTTCATTCCCTCAAATAATCTCTCATACTTGTTCTTCATGCTGGTTTTGTGTCGGTCTTTGACTCTCTGGAGTTTTTTGTCTCTGGAAAAAAAAAATAACAGAACAGGTTAAAAATTATGTAAAATAAAGGATTTAAATAAATAAAATGTAAACTTAAATTATACAGTAAATCAAAACAGATCAATCTGGTATTTTCTGTATAATTAATGCATTCATGTCAGCTTCAGTTGAACACTTTTCACAATGCAAATTGATCCAGAGCAGCTTCACAGAAAACAGAGAAGTAGAAAAACACAGAGAAAAGGAAAAGCGTGTCTTTCAATCCTCCAGCGAGCAGCTCAAGGTGACAGAGACCAGGAACAAACTCACTAAGAGCTTTAAGAGATGATGAAGAAACCCAAACCTCATCCTCCATCTGACACCAGAGATTCTGTCAGACAATAAGTGTCTTATATCTGGACATTGGGGTCAAAGTTCATCACTGAATGTTTGTCCACAGATTTGAGGTGAAATCAGAAATAAAAACCGAAATCATCTCTGTGTGTTCAGTGTTTCTGAGTCTCATATTAAATGTTGTCTCTAAGTTACACTAGAGCAGTTAAAGGGATAAAGGGACCCGTTAAATTCAGCCAAACATGAGAATCCAGTCATTATTTAATCAACCTGATGTTGTTCTAATGGCTTATGATCTTCTTTCTTCTTCAGGCCACAAAAGGAGAAATGTTGATAAATGTCCTGCTCGTGTTTGTCTGTGTAATGGCAGTAAATACTGACCGGCTTCAAGCTTTAAAGATTCACAGAATGATCCCATCATTCAGTCAGTGTGGAGAATGCTCACAGCCATTGGAATAACAGGGAAGGAGAGGAAGGCAGCAGCTCGCAGGATGGGGGAGGCAGCGGAAAGAGCCTCTTGCTGGTTATGGAGCAAGAGGGAGGAGTTGAGCTGGGAGCCAGGAGGGGAAGATGGGCAGTGACTTGGCCACCACTGCCGACCCACCATCGGGAGGGTGTTGCGGATAAGGGTCGAAACACCCAATAAACGATGGGTACCGCCTGATGACATCAACCCCTCCTGACCAAGGCTATATTCACTTAAGGTGAACGAATGGGAGAAGCATTTTCGAATGTATTTGTAATCTAGAAACTCTGGGTAACCAGTGACTTCCAGGAAAGTCTGGGTGGCAACCGAGGAAGTTTGGTGACGCTGGAAAGACAGCTGACCTCCAGGAAAGACTGGCGTGGGTGTATGAGGCTAGCAACCTCATCCACAGCACTCGCAAGAGGGCACCAACTCAAGCTACAGAAAGTAATACAGAGCAATACCCCCAGAGTCTCCCGAGAGGGGGGGGGGATGAGAGACTCGTTAGGACAGATATAACGGTAACGGCCAGGAATGAAATATGGACACAGAGACGGCTCACCCAAACAACTTTAACCGGGAGGGCATTGGAAGTAAAGTGTCATTGCGGAAAGACCTGCAAGAATAGAAGAGGGCTTAAGATACACCAAAGCCGAACCAACTGTGGAAAAGAGGGGTCACAGGAGCAGCGCACAGCGGTAGCACCTGGTGAGACCCAGGAGAGCTCCAGGCAGGAAGCACCCCACAGTACTGGAGATCTCTCAGCACCTGTTTCACCTCAAGACCTCAGGAGGGACCCACCCAATGCCACCCCAGGGAGCCAACCCCATCCTGCGAGGGAACAGATCAAATGGCCCAAGATGAGCGATAACAAAGAGTGGTACCAACTAGACCAAGATCTCGACAAAGTGCTAGAAGCCACACTAGCAGGGACGGCCGAGCAGAAAGTCAATACTCTCACAACAATAACCTATAACCTGGCAAAGGAGCGTTTTGGAATTCAGGAGAAGAAAATCAACATCAAGTCTGCACAGCAGCCAAACAGAAGAGAGAGGGAAATTCATCGATTAAGGGGAGAAATCAAGAATCTCACCAGGCAGTTCAAAAGAGCCCTTGCTGATGAAAGGGAAGGCATCAAGGACCTGACAAGTCAACTCTGGGAGCGCCTTTGCAGACTCCGAAAAGCAGAAAGAACTCGGCAGAAGAGGAAGGATAGGGAGAACAAAAGATCTCAGTTCACCAAAGACCCCTTCCGATTCACCAGAACACTGTTGGGTGAAGCAAAATCTGGAAGGCTGACCAGCCCCAGAGGAGATGTGGAGGCGTTCTTGAGGGAGACCCACAATGACACCTCCAGAAACCAGGCCCTGGACGCCAACCCAAACATCAGCAGTATAAAGACCCCGGAAAAAGAGCTCAACATCAGTGAACCATCCTGGAGGGAAGTCCAAGAGGTGGTGAAGAAGGCCAGAACAGGGTCTGCCCCCGGCCCAAGCTGTATACCTTACAAGGTATATAAGAAATGCCCAATGCTTCTCCGGAGGCTGTGGAAGCTGTTCCGGAGGATCTGGAGAAAAGGTACCATTCCATCAGGCTGGAAGAAGGCAGAGGGCTGTTTCGTGCCAAAGGAAGAGAACTCCTCAACCACTGACCAATTCAGAACAATCTCACTGCTAAGTGTAGAAGGCAAGATCTTCTTTTCTGTACTGGCTAAGAGGATGACCTCGTACATGACAGAGAATGGATACATCAACACTGCCATCCAAAAAGGTGGAATTCCAGGCTTCTCTGGATGCCTGGAACATACCGGAGTTCTCAGTCAGATGATCCGTGAGGCCAAAGCCAGTAAGGGCAACCTGACTGTTGTCTGGTTGGATTTGGCCAATGCCTATGGATCAATCCCTCACACCCTCATCCATGCAGCACTAGACCACTACCACATCCCGCAGCACATCAAAAGAATAATCACCAGCTACTTTGGTGGAATCCAGCTACGATTCAAGGCGGCTAATTTTACAACTCAGTGGCAAAGCCTGGAAAAAGGTATCGTAACTGGCTGCACAATCTCCCCTATTCTCTTCGTCATGGGAATGAACCTTCTAATAACAGCTGCGGCGAAGGAAGCACGGGGTCCAAAAATGGAGTCAGGCATCCAACAACCCCCAATAAGAGGTTACATGGACGACCTTACCGTGACGACCACAACCCATGTGGAGGCAAGGTGGGTGCTAACTGTCCTGGGCCACATGGCAACGTGGGCCAGAATGAAGTTTAAACCAAAGAAATCAAGGAATTTGGGGATCAGGGACGGGAAGTTGACCAACAGGTTTAAGATGCATGTGCAAGGGGAAGTGATTCCATCAATAGAGGAGAATTCAATCAAGTGTCTCGGAAAGTGGTTCGATGACTCACTTACTGATAGGAATAACATAGCCAGTACGGAAAAGCAGATGGAGGAATGGCTGAGGAGGATCGAAAAATCAGGGCTCCCTGGGAAGTTTAAAGCTTGGCTCTATCAACACGGACTGTTGCCAAGACTCATGTGGTTGCTGACTGTGTATGAGGTCCCGATGACATGCGTTGAAGGAGTGGAGAGGAAGATCAATAAGTACCTCCGAAAGTGGTTAGGAATCCCTCCAAGCTTCACTTCAGTAGGCCTCTACATAAGATCAGGGCAGCTCCAACTTCCTCTGTCATCCGTAGTTGAGGAATTCAAAGTTGCAAAGTGCAGAGTCGTAATGACATATAGAGACTCACAGGATGAACAAGTCAGACATGCAGGCGTCATCACAAGATCAGGTCGCAAGTGGGCAGTGGATTCATCTGTTGCACAAGCTGAGAGCATGCTGAAGCTACGTGATGTCATCGGAGCACCATGCTCAGGAAGACAGGGTCTTGGAACCTCACATTTTCAACAGTGGAGGAAGGCAGGAACCAGTGAAAGAAGAGCCATGATTCAAGAGGAGGTTCGGAACCTGGAAGAGGAAGGACGAAGATCAAGGGCAGTGGACCTAGCTTCTCAGGGGGCCTGGACCAGATGGGATCTTCCCAAGAGGAAGATTACCTGGGCAGACCTATGGAGACTGGAGCCGTTCCGCATCTCCTTCCTGCTGAGGTCAGTGTATGACACACTCCCAACCCCAACAAACTTGCACAAGTGGGGCATGAGAGAGGACCCATTGTGCAAGCTTTGTGGGGAGAGAGGCACCATGGCACACATCCTGGCCGGGTGTAAAAAAGCACTCACTCAGGGAAGGTACATGTGGCGCAACGATAGGGTGCTCATGACACTCGCTAGCACCTTAGAGCAGGAGAGGAAAAAGAGACGCCAGCCTCTTCGGAAAACAACTTCGATCCAGTTTGTAAGGGAGGGGGAAATTCCACCAACCACAGCAACAACAAGAACCAGTCTGCTACAAAAGGCCCAATCATGGGAAATGAAGGTCGACCTGAGAGGAAGGCTGCAATTCCCCAGTTTGTCCAGACAACCCTGAGGCCGGATGTGGTACTGTGGTCTGAAGAGGGAAAAAAGATCATCCTCATAGAACTTACAGTCCCATGGGAAGAGGGGTGTGAACAGGCCTTTGAAAGAAAGAGTGCCAAATATCAAGACCTGCTGCACGACTGCAGGGGAAAAGGATGGCAGGCCTGGCTTTTCCCGGCCGAGGTCGGCTGTAGAGGATTCCCTGCTCAGTCAGTGTGGAGAATGCTCACAGCCATTGGAATAACAGGGAAGGAGAGGAAGGCAGCAGCTCGCAGGATGGGGGAGGCAGCGGAAAGAGCCTCTTGCTGGTTATGGAGCAAGAGGGAGGAGTTGAGCTGGAAGCCAGGAGGGGAAGATGGGCAGTGACTTGGCCACCACTGCCGACCCACCATCGGGAGGGTGTTGCGGATAAGGGTCGAAACACCCAATGAACGATGGGTACCGCCTGATGACATCAACCCCTCCTGGCCAAGGCTATATTCACTTAAGGTGAACGAATGGGAGAAGCATTTTCGAATGTATTTGTAACCATCAGACTCGAGCTCTATAATCAAAGTGTTCTGAGGGGATATGAGAGTTTGGTTAAAAAAAAAAAATGTCCTGACCTTCTCTGTTGGTCTGCAGGGAGGCAGGAAAAGCACACAAGCACATCATTTAGAGAAATCAAGATGAATTAACACACACACACACACACACACGTCTAAAACCCTTAAAGTGTGAGTTCTTTCTTCTCTGAGGTGAAGATCTCCAGAACAGTTGTCAGATGACAGTCCATAAACACCAGAACTCCACAGAGATATTCACCTCAGAGATCAGCATTCTGGGATACTTTGCAGTTTTTTTTTATTTTCTTTCAATACTTTTGCAATTTGCAAGTTCTGTCTGCAGTTTAATTTATTATATTGTCTCTAATACTAGATCA
>NC_137105.1:56267966-56270466 GCF_949357685.1 Gobio gobio | reverse complement strand
ATTTAATTACCTATTTATTCATAAAGACAGTCACATTTGCTTTGTTTTTGAATGAATGTTTTAATGTGTCACTCATTTAAGACAGTGTGCACCACCTACTGGCGGTCTTTGCTTTAAATGTATTGCATTTTGTCTAACATTTCATATTTCTACATTTAAAATGTCATCTTAAAAACATTAATCTTATAACATTCTTTGTATAACATTCTTGTCTGTCATGAGTCTCCGAGCAACCAGGCGCTTGTTTCAGTTTGTGTCCCGAACGATTTTAAAGTCTGGTAGTGTATGATGCTCAGCTTTTCTCTGTAACCATTTACAAAGTCGGCAAGTGTTTGATGCCTAGTGTTTTAAAAATCTGTTCAGATTTGAAAAGTTGTGTAGTGTATTCCAGCCTTTAGTCGCATCACATCGGTTAAAGGAAACGCTGTCATTTCACAATAGTTTTTTATCGACATTTAGAAAATATCTCAAAAAAATTTCACAAATCTGTAATGGGAACACGGCGAGTGACTGAGCTTGTTTTTTAGAGGGTTTTTTTCGTTCTAGTTGTGAACAATTGTTAGGTAGAGTGTGTGTTTTATGGTATTGTTTGGTATGGTATTTTTCTTGATACACTACGGTAAACGTCTATAATGTCTCTTCGGGGTGGGGTTAGGGGAGCCCGTATACAAGGTACATAGAAAGTATTCAGTGACAAAAACACTTCTAAAGGCATTGCTTTTTCACATTTTCACCCACAAATTCCCAACCCAACATAACCCCAACTGCTAGGAAAAATAATAATATAAATAATAATTGACACTAACAAAAAATAAATAAATGGATAATAATAAAAAATAAAAGTAAATAAATAAATATAAATAAAGGGTAAAAGAATAATCCGCACAATTAATTTTGCATATGGGCCCGAGACTGACTTGCTACACCATTGTACAGAAGAATAGCCTCCCACAATTCCTCTGTTCAACTTGGCTTAAGACATCGATAGTCGCAGACCTATATTAGCCACAACAAATAATTGGGAATAACATGCCTTACCGTAACACAGAATCAACCACAGAGGTCAGGGGTCAGCTTCCTTTGCTGTTCATCCAGGAATCCAAGAAGCGGATATTCGTTTATATTTTTTCCACGAATCTTTGCGTTAACATGTACTAAACATGAGTGGAATTTGCACCGCAGCACTACCACACCTTGATGCTCATGACAAGAACCACACATATTATCTTTATTGAAGTTGTAAGGAACGTAGGGCTGAAACGATTCCTCGAGTTACTCGATTAACTCGATTACAAAAATTCCTAGAGGCAAAAATTCTGCCTCGAAGCCTCGTTAAATTCCTATGACGCGCACTATACGCGCAGGGATCTGATTCACACGGACCGCTGTTCAATGTTCCGGAAGCTCACCATAGCACGTGATACATTTTGAATTTAGTTTAGATTCTAGATGCCCATAATCACTATAGTAACTGCATGTTTTACACAGTTTATGTAAGTTGATTACCGTTCTTATAGCTGCCACACACACACACACACACACACACACACACACACGCAGCGCGCGCAAGCCCCGAAGCCAGATCGCTTTCACTTTCGTCCTCATAAAGTTTGTCAAGTAAATGCTTTTAAAGCCTTGCCAGTTTGAACATTGAAGCGATTGTGCACTATTCAAAAACAACAATACGGAAAACGTATCCGTTCAGTGCTCAGCTTTTTTCTGTGACACGGAGAGTTGAGCCGTGTCGCGTCTTTGCCCTGAAGGCAGACCTCTTTTCGCGTGAAGATCGCGCGCGGAGAGCTGCGCAGAAACGCAGTGTCAACGCCGTCCTGTGACTAAAGTAAAGTCACTAAAGTAGCTTAGAAACTCAACTCAACCGTTATAGGCATACATTTGAATACCTTTGAAGTAATTACAAACCACAGCTTCATAATGAATAGAGACGGAATGAGTAATTCACACACACAATCACTCTCTCATTAATGCATCCAAATAAATGTAATGTAGGTCTACTACTGTGTTAATGTATCTGTATCTGATGTACAACAAACATAAATCTGCCCCACAGACAATAACTGCTGAAAGTGAACCGTTTCCTTCAAGTATTTTAAAATCACAAAGAAATGCACTTTTTGCATTTGTTGGAAAAATTCCAACTTTAATAGTAGAATATCAGTAACACACACACACACACACACACACACACACACACACACACACACACACACACACACACACACACACGCATGCACCCTCCTCTCTCTCGCGCCAGTCGGACCAATCGTGGCAATGCATCACATATGCTTAAACTTTTATAGCCACGCAACAATAATTTCAGCATTCACTGTATACACCGGACGCGATGTTGTGACGCGATTTTTCGAACGGATGCTTCACCTAAAATACACCACTATGCAAGTGATGCAAGCCAATTAATGTATGTATTTCTGCTGTACCAAACTGCAATGAAGCCTCACGAACACGCGCACACACACACACA